>NW_027270418.1:0-38957 GCF_030848805.1 Temnothorax longispinosus | reverse complement strand
TGTGGTGTTGATGCTCCAACGAATCCTTTCTCGCTATTGTAATGCTAGATATATTTTATCTTAATTACTTTTCTGAGCTCTGGTTCAGTCCTCTGCAGTCAGTTAAGTCAGTAGTGTGAAAACGTTCGCAAGCGCAAGTAGAGCACTGTGTAAGAATAAGAAATGGACCGAGAAGAAGAGGAACGAGAAGAAATGGAACGAAGATATCACGTAATCGAAGAATGCATAGTAATTGAATACCCCGCAGTAGGAGTATGTATACTTAATACCGTTGCGTGCATGTCGCCCGGTATGCTTTTCGAACTCCAAGCTGAAGCGTGCAGTTCGTCACTTCGTCACGACGATCGTTTAAATCGTCGTTATTTTCGTGAGTGCGCGAGTGTGAATAAGTGTCTGAGAGAGTCACGGACTCACTGTCGGCTTGGGCGTAACATTTTTTGAAAAAGCATACCGGACGGCATGCACGCAACAATACATAATTGTATATTATATATTTTTTAAAAAATTAACCATTCTGTTAACGCGTTACAGTGGATATGGGTCGACAACGTGCCGGTGCGCGAGGTCCGCCTTTATAATATGGTGAGGGTTCGGATCTCTCACAGACAGGTGTGTTTAATATTTTTTTCACGGATTTTAATTTTTTTTAAATTTTTAAACTTTTTTTAAATTTTTTTAAATTCTTTTTTAGCATTTTATATATTTCGATGAAATCCGAATTTGGGGATTTATCAGTATACATCGTCAGCGTTTGGTATGCTGGTTTAGAAGAGTGGATTCCGAATATAACGAGGAAATCTGGGTCAAACACCGAGAAATATTTCGCGCCGCCCAGCTGATAGTCATAAAACAGCATTTTCAACGCCATATGGACATTATAAATTCGATCGAATGCCTTTTGGATTAAAGAATGCACCGGCAACCTTTCAAAGATTAATGGATTTAGTGTTAACAGGAATGCAAGGTAACGAAATTTTTGTGTATTTAGATGACATGTGTATTTAGATAGTATTATACTCAAGTTCTCTTACAGAACACACACATGCAATTAAATTTGAAAAATTAATTAAACAATTACGCGAAGCAAATTTAAAGCTACAACCAGATAAATGCGAATTTTTGAGAAAGAAAGTTACTTATTTAGGACATATAATAGGGGAAAATGGAGTCCGTCCAGACCCTAAAAAGATAGAAGCAGTACAAAATTTTCCAATTCCAAACAGTGCCAAAAACATAAAACAATTTCTTGGATTGGCTGGATATTATCGTAGATTTATTCAAGGATTTTCGAAAATAGCTAAACCATTAACTAATTTCTTAAAAAAGGACATTTATTTTAAATAGGGGGACAAGGAGCAAAAAAGCTTTGATATATTGAGAAATGCATTATGTCATGAACCAATATTGCAATATCCTGATTTTACTAAACCTTTTCTTTTAACAACTGATGCATCTGGAATTGCAATTGGTGCAATTTTAAGTCAGTTGTTGGGAGTAGTCAGTAATTATTGGGAGTCAGTAATAGTTAGGAGTCAGATAATTATTGTCAATCAGTTTATCATTTTCTTGTACTCATAACTTTAAATCGACAGTCCTTATTAAATTCTGACTTCAGCAAATCTTTAAGACAGATCTTAAATAACTGTAGTAAGAAAATTCTCCCCGAATAAAGGTAATTTTAATTTTAATTTTAATTCTTGAAACCAATTTTACTAAAAATTCTTTAATTCCACAACTCTTAACTGTAGCTCGCAGATTAATAAGAATAAACATAAAAAATACTTCTGCGATCGGTGAGTATATTTCTATTCTATATTTCATATTTTTTTTTATTGAAAAAATAAATTATTCTTTTTCGCAGATGTCTACACTATTTCAGTTCGAGCAAAAAATTGGCAGCCCATAGCATAGACTGCGAAAAATTAAACCACTGTGTCATCCAGCTGCCAAGTGAGGATGACAAGTGGTTGCAATTTAACAATAACTACGGTAGAAAAGAACGAGTCCCATTCATTGTGTACGCGGACTCGGTGCACTCAGTTTCAGGAAGCGGATCCTGAAATGTCCGGTATTTACCAACATCATGAGGCATTCGGCATCGGGTATTACGTGCGATCGAGTCATTTCGATCTCATTGTTCAGACACCGCGTGTAGTCGTCGAACGTAATGGCACGCGCGATGATGCGGCTTTTGACACCTTTCGCTTTTTAGTGTCTTTTTTTACTATCGACTCGCAGGGCGTATGTACATTTTCGCCCTAAGTCCAATTTTTTACATAGTTTATTTTTTCATATGTTTCAAAAATACGGTCTGCATGAATTAAATCACTGGTTGCGTTCCACTTATCGCTCACAACGCTCGCGAGCATCATTTCGTTCTTGTAACATTTGACAAACAACAAGGATGAAATGATTCCACGAGCGATGCGAGCGATAAGTGGAACGTACCCATTATTCATATGTGTATCTAAGAGTTGTGCGATTCATCGAATCCCAACCATTATACATACGTACATACATATGTACATACGCACATACGTACATACATGCGTATACATACGTACACACAAATTTTAGCATTTCATGAATATCCTCACCCTTGATAATTAAAATTAATTTGTATTAATATTTTTCACAGCGATATATCTTCTAAGGATAAGAAATATCACAAGAATTACCATTTGAATAATACAAAGTATAATACAAGAGATGATATCAAACTGCCATCAGTAATTAAGGAGAAGTCACTGCAAGAATTTATCTGTACTTCCTGTAAGTATTCAAAATGTATTTTGGGGATAACTTATGTAGTTGTGGAGAGTAGTAGTGTATGGCTGGATGTGTGGAATATGAGTCCCCAACAATACCGTGCAACTCTCTGCGGGTCACGATGATATGACTCTCCACATGTACATGTCTGTCTATAGCTTATATCGTCCGACAAGATCGTCGGTGAGAGCGTCGATCGGGACAATGAATATTGTTGTCGAATTTGTTTACTTAAGTCGGCGCGGTCGAGCGCTCGCGAGAAAACGCGGTTAATTAAGCCCCTTGCACAATAGGCGATAGCGATAGCGATAGCGACAGCGAAAGTATAGCTTTGTCGGCAACCTTGTCGCTGTCGCTATCGCTATCGCTATCGCCTATTGATGTGCAAGAGGCTTTAGTGTAGCGCTATCTTTGGTAGGGATACACGCGACCACTACATGTAATCTCATGTATTGAAATTTTATTTTTTATGTTTGCAGAAAATAATTCTAAAAATATTAAAAAACCGGTTCCCAGTCAAAATGTCTCTCCTAAATGATCTCATACAAAAAAGTCTCGGGAAAAATATCTCAGTCCAAAATGTCTCAGTCCAAAGATATCTCAGTCCAAAATGTCTCAGTCCAAAAATATCTCAGTCCAAAATGTCTCACAAAAATATCTCAGTTCAAAAATATCTCAGTCTAAAATGTCTCAGTCCAAAAATATCTCTGACAATAATTAACTTCGAAAGTACATCATACAATTTATATTACACAATATCATTGTAATGAATTACATCTTACAAATTTTTATTACAAAATATCATTATAAAAAATTAATATTACATTTAATTAGTATTAGGACAGTTGTAAACCCATATGACAACTCGTCTCGCGTGGAAAGTGTATGCGTGGAGGCAGTAGGTTCCGCCCCCCTGCGGGGGGCTCCACTATTATTAAACTAGACACATAGTGTGCCTTCAAAGTACATGCGTGGACTTTCTACGCGTGGAGATAAAATTAATATTACATTTAATTAGTATCACATTTCATGAACAGCCATACATTGATAATAAATTATTCTAATCAACTGAATATACAAATAATAACAATAATATAATAAATCACCTTTACTTGAGATATTTTTGTTCGATACATTATTATCTGAGATATTTTTGGACTGACTTTTGGACTGAGATATTTTTGGACTGAGACATTTTAGACTGAGATATTTTTGGACTGAGACATTTTGGACTGAGATATTATAGACGAGATATTTTTGCTGAGATGTTTTGGGCTGAGATAAAATGAGGGGGTCACCCTCGAGAAGAACAACATGGGATCGTAGTCTCTTTAAATTAAAATGTTTTACGTAATATACAATGTAAAAATTCTACTCAGATCCATAATATAATATTTTTTTTTGCATTCACAAGTAAATATTTAAAACAGTTGGATTAACTGATATATTCGCTCGTTAGCACACTTTTAATTAAATCGACGACCGCTCTTATCTGCTCGCGAAATTTGGATCCCGCGAGCGCACCGCGCTATCGATATCGGGCGACAATCGCGTTCAAATTGTCTCATGTAAGTAACGCTTCAAATTTTCGATATAGACCAAAATTAACACAGTGTAACACAATGTACGTAACATAATTCAATATTTCTGTTCCTTATTATGAGATTTGTAATTATTTGGATTATGGTATAGAAGCAAAAAATGCAAGCTAGTACGTTTAAAAAATGTTTTGTGTCTTAGAATTTCAATTTTTTTAAATAAAATACAAGATTCCTTATATAGACGGAACTTTGCGCTTCGTGATTTTTCGACCCGATCGTTCGATCGAGAGGACTTGTTGTTGCTCGTAATATAATCTTTTTTGATGCGAAAAGTCAATCGATGCCAAGAGAATCCCCATTTTATTCAAGATTAGAAATCTCTTCTATGACGTTACATTCATTTAGATTTGTTATGCCGAGTTAGTCCTAGAGAGAGGAAGGAGGAATTTGATCTCTCCCTCTCCTATAGTATTAAGTTCATTTTTCTGAAACTGTCTTTTGATAAATATCGCGGTAACTTTTCAGACATATCGGTCGCTGATATCGCGATTGACATTGAGTTATTGCGTAGTAGGGGAACGATGACATAAGAGGCTACGCCGAAAACCCTAACTCCCAAAGAGCTCTACCGGCTGATGGCCTTGGAATATGAACAGATTGTCCGCGAAGAGTGCATTGCGTAACTACGCTTACTACGCACGTTCTATTTGCAAATTTCGTGAGCCGTATAATCACGCCGCACAGTGTTGCGCAATCAGCGACCGATTTTATGGATAAAAACCGGCGATTAAAATTTAAGATATCCACCTAAAATTTTACATACATATATTACATACGGAAAATAATGTTTTGCTTAGCCAGTGACCAAATTTAAAACTATAAAAACATCGAGGGGCAAGGGGGTATATTATTAATTGCGGGAAAAGTCATATACTTATTACTTATTATTATGTTTACTTTTATTATTATATGTATTATATATATTATTTTTATGTTTACTTTTATTATTATATGTTTATATTGTTATGTAATATTAGTGTTAGTTTTCTACTATACGTTCAAACAAGCAAACCTACTTAAGTTCTCAAATAATAATTCTAATTTTTCTAATCTAATATTAAATTTGCATGCTTATTAACATAACTTAAACTTTTATTAATATTTTTTATTGTCTTTAACTTATTTACCTAGGTAACTCTAATGCTATAGTGTACGTAGAGACGTAAACTATAGCTTAAAGTTATTCAGATTGAATTTCTGAACGCAGCCCTGGTTATATAGTTTTCCGCATCTAAATTGCTTAGGCGCACATTTGCGCAAAAAGTTCAAATTGTCTCATGTAAGTAACGCTTCAAATTTTCGATGTAGACCAAAATTAACACAGTGTAACACAATGTACGTAACATAATTCAATATTTCTGTTTCTTATTATGAGATTTGTAAATAATTTGGATTATGGTGTATATATAGAAGCAAAAAATGCAAGCTAGTATGTTTAAAAAATGTTTTGTCTTAGAATTTCAATTTTTTGGGATTTTTTGGGATTTTTAATTCCATTTTAAATGACGGAAAAAAATCACCGGCGCAACATCAAATAAGACAGTAGGAAATTAGCAAATTGAATCCAACGTACGTATTGCTACGCGCGAAAAGCTTCCTCTATGAGGAAGCCAAACTAAAAATTATGCATCTAATAAAATACAAGATTCCTCATAGAGGAGCTTTGAGCGCGTAGCAATACGTTGTGGATTCAATTTGCTAATTTCCTACTCTCTCATTTCAAAATTGTGACTTTGCTATGTGCAAATTTCCACATCGCACATCTCAATTTGATGAGAAAGTCAAGTGCAAATTTCTAATTTTGCTTAATATCATTTATACAATTTTGCGTAAAAATTTATACTTGATTTTTTTTTACGTTTTTTACGATTTTTAATGTCCTTTTTTAGCCAAATTCGTTTTACTATGGAAACGCAGAGCTAATTATTATAACGCAGTGCAGCTACAAAGAACATGATTCTGTTTTGTATTTTGTATTACATTTGTAAAACATCACGCATTTTTTACTCAAAATTATTTTGTGAAGAAATGTGACAAAAATTGTAATAAACATTAATGATCGTGACAGTCTAGATGCGTTTGTCATTAATTAAATAGTCAGAAATAAGAATAACAGCGTTTCAAACTTCTTCTTCTTTTTCCTTGTTTATCATCATCTCGTCGATCAACGCGTCGATGCCCAGCATAAAAAAAGATCGGTTAGATTTTTGCTGTTCCTTCATTTCTTACAAATATTTAGGTCCTGGATTTCCAGGGAGGTTTTCTTTGGGTTGCTTTACAATACAGCATTTGGATTCTCAAGTTTTCTCAAGTACACTTTTGGTTGTTGTTGTCTTGCAGCTTAAGGTGGATGATTTAGGTTGGGTAATTTGTTATCCATTTTGAATTTTGGAAAAACACCAATATTTTCTTTGGGGTTGTTTGTAAACTTTGCACCGCAAAAAAATTGGGCGGAGAAATTCTACTCGCTTTCGACGATTCCTCCTACGCTTGATGATCGCGTGGAGATTTCGTTTTTGAGGGAGGGGAACTTCCGGATCCACTAAAATAATTTTACTTATAACGGGTTGATTGATATGACAGTGGTTGATCTTTCCCAGATCCGCTCGGGAGTATTTAACGAACAAAAGAAATTGTCACGAGCCCAAGGTGACAGCAAACTGGCCGAATTCGCGACAGCGACGAAAACACATTCTTTTACTGAAGAACTTACAAAATATTCTTTATTGAAAATTCCTCTAGTAATGTTATATTTCATCATATAACTAGAGGGATTTATTATCGCATCTCAGAAAATTTATTGCTTTATATGTATATTGCTCTTAGCATAAAAAGAGATCGGTTAAGTTTTACATGAAAACATATTCTTTATCTGACTTGCAAAAAATCCGGGAGTCAGAGGCCGACAAGTCAGTCAGACCCGACAACGTCAACGACCCCAATGCCTACGCCGCGGCGCCGATCGACCCAAAATCCGCGATGGCGAAAACGAGAACGTCAAGAGCTCAAATGTTGACATAAATCCGCGAAATAAACCCGTATTTAATTAATGAACTCTCGGGGATCCTACAGTTGATAGACTACCTTTAAATAAAGAGATAAAAAGAAAAAGGAATAAATGGAACTCGCTACACTTGATGACTTCCTTGATATCTATATCTTTGGAATTTACGAATCGGATAGCGGGCCCTTCATGATGTGGATGTAGCCGCGTCGTGGGTTAGATTTCGCGCACAGATTCTAACTCGGAACTCAAGCAGCAGAAGAGATTATGATTTAAAAATATCGAGGTTGACTGAAGCTGAGAAGAGACTAAAGCTCAAGAAAGCAAATCCCGCGATGTCAGGGTTTATATAGGAAAGTTTAAGGGGTGGACTTTATTGTAGGATGTGTTGTTAGTTGTTATTCTGACGATTTTAGTTGGTAGGCGATGTTTTTTCACCCAGGATGTAGATTTGAGTTTTTGCCTATCTCTTGACGAGCTAGGTACAATGATTATTACGGCTGTTTATTGGCGAGTTTTGTCAAAAAGCTCCCACCATCGAATTCTGAGGGCGCAAGCTCTTTTTCCAGTGACTCACTCAGTTCTTCGCCAAATCAAAATTATACAATAGGCGATGACGCTCCCACATTGCTCACCAATAAATAATTTCAAAAATTTAAATGTACATCCTGGGTGAAAACCATTACCATTATTCTACCAACAAAAACCCTCAGAACAGAAAAACTGAACAGAAAAACTAAATACATCCATCAACAAAATTTACCTCTTAAAGTTTCTCATACATATAATACGCGACTTTTCGTCAGTTCAGCTCCAATTCCAGTTCCAGTCAGTATTTTTCGTTTACTGACTACCAGCTTTTTCTTTATGTTTTTGCGGGTCCAATATCGAATCAAACGTTTATTGCGTGCAGTTTAAGTTCAGTAGCGTGTGCTTTGTTAAGTTTTGTGTGCATCATTACAGAAAGACCAAACCTACCAAGTTCCAACGAAGCCTCTACGAGGGTGCAGGGCCTTAACGGATTTACTCTAATCCAGACCGTACGAAGCACAGCAATACTTCGTATCAAGTACTAATAAGTTAGATTATTCTTTATTAATTCTTTTTTTTATTTGAACGGAAGTCTTCTCTTCAAACTCTCGAATTCCTGGACGTATTTCTACCCTTCAATTTAACTTTTTAAGTCTTTTAATCTACATTTTCACCATCGGTATTTCGGGTTACCTGATTAACGTCAGCGTCTAGACCCGTATCACTTCCATTCCCGCTACTTCGGGTTAGCTGATTAACGTCAGCGTCCAGACCCGTAGCATTTCTTATTACGATAAATAAACAAATCCATAAAATCGTCCACAAGCAATCGAGAAACTTGGTCAAGTTGACTTCCAGCGCGGTTATCAATAATTAAATGATTTACAACAAACAAATAAATTTTAATGGATTTGCGCATTCTCAGTTATAAACGAAGGGAATCAGCCGTCAAGCACGTGCGGAATCGTCGGAACAGGCGGGCGTGTCGCCAACAATTATTAGAAAACAAAATTTCTCACGCAAATTTGGATTCCCTGCGACCCGCAACTCCATCTCTTCCTCCATCTGACAGAGTCAATCCCTCAAACCTGAAGAATTACCTTCCTTACCCCTTGATTGCCTCCCACGTCCGAGCAAAATTTACCCCTTTCCTTTCCTCTCACGTATCGGATATTTCACCACCAATGAATGATCTCGAAAATTGAAATTTCATGAAAATATCTTACCAACAAACCATCAAAACAGAAAACCTGACACACCCCACGACAAAATCCACCCCTTGAAGTTTCCTACGTAAACCGCGACATCGCAGAACTATCATCAATACCATTTTACCGCCACTGTCAGTCACGCTGAGTTCCGAGCTGTTTAATTTTGAACCATGTGTCAAACTTAAATTGTGCGCATTACTTCCGCAAGTGTTAACAAATGCCGACGAAAGCCATCACGAAGCCACAGGGCCCCAGAAATTTTGGAACACAGTAGAGTAAAAATTAAACCAGCAAATAGTGAGTCCTGTTTTTTCCCTTTCTCTTTTCTATTTTTCCCCCTTATTAGGGATGATCCATCAAACTCTCAAATCTCCGGGCTTCATTAAATATAAGTTTCATTCTTAAATTTTATTTCGTAACTTGTGGATACCGCCAGTTTAACTCATCGGTATCGATTTGGTCGATCGGCGTTGGCATTTAAATTTGTGGCAATTTTGCTGTCGCTGCAATTATGGCTTGACGTATGTCAACCTTCGAACTTTCAGCATCTCTTCATTTTTGCTGCCGTGGATTCGGATGTTCGCTGTCGATATTTGAATTTATAGCGATTTCGTTATTAATATTTCCTTAATTTTGTTTTAGTTGTTACAATTTTTCACATTGTTACAATTTTTTACATAACAATTTTTATCTCAATACCATTCTAAAAAATGTCGTAACCCAATATATGTTGCAACATACGTAATATAGCGGGGGATTTGATGTAACAAGAAAATCTTTGAAGGCATTGTTGCTCGAAAACTTGGCTCCCTATGTAAAAACATTATTATAAAAGAACAACATGGATTTGTACCGGGACGCTCGACAACGACAAATCTTGTTAATCAACTCAAATATCAAGAGACACGGTAGTGTTTCGCGCCAAGTACACGCGGAGCGAGACCGACCGTGACTTTTTTTCGCGATATAATTATTAACGTCAACACCTTGTTACGGCTCTATGCTTTATATACTCCAACTGATTTTTAATCTTTTGAGCCTTTATTACTTATATTTCTATCCTTCTCTGTCTGTTACTTGAGCTTACGAAGATGACGTGACTCACGTTCAGGAAGGTTTGTCCAAATCTTTTTCCAGAATTCTGTATATACTTTCTATATGTATGCCAGTGAGCTCCACGATGAGTTTTGTGGATACATAGCGGTCCGATCGAAGGAGTTCAAGCACCTTTTCCACGTTTTCGGAGGAACGACTTGTTTTTGGCGGCCCTGGTGGATCGCCTGAGATATCCTCTCTATCGTTACGAAATAGATTATACCAGTAAAGAACAGTATAATCAGCCAAACAATCACTACCGTACATTTTTTTTTTAGCATTTCGTGCGTTTTTCTAACTGTTATGTCCAGTTTAAAACAAAATTTAATATTTGCTCTTTGTTCTATTTTATTATCTATGGTATTCGTTCAACAAGTGTCAATAAGCTACTATCAACTATACGAGACGGCGCTTTTTCACATGGACAAAAAGCCGTACTTATGGCTTATTGTTAGTTTATGGTTGGTTATGTGGCAATATACACACAATATGCATATATATATATATATATTTATTTTTTTTCTTTTTATGTGTATTTAAGTGGTCAAGATTAATAAAAAAAGAGAGATAATTCCGACAATCAACCGAGAGCTTCCTCTATGTGCGACGTTCTGTGTTAGACGTGATATTCGCAGGAGCTCTGTACATCGCGTTCATAATGAGATGTGCGTTGTAAGGTATGTATGGCTGTGCAGCATAACCAGCTTCGATGATGAAAGATTCGTAGCAAAAATGGTCGATAATATTTCCCGAATATTCCAAGTTGCGGTATTAGGTCGCGAGGTCAGTATAAATCTTGAACTACTTCCGACACTTATTACTGATGGATTGCCGCACATATAATTCAACTTCACCGAAATTGTATGGCTCTCTGGTTAGACAAGGGCATGCACTTATGTCGACTTCCAACTTGCGGATTGCGTTATTGATTCCATTTTGCAAAGTTGTTGCGACATCTGAAAGTGTAGTATGCTCCAAGTCTTCCGTTTGTAAACATTTGCAATCAAAGCGTTTTTGTTTCTTAATAAATTTCTCTATAATTCGCGTAAACCAAATACAATTATTTGACAATTATTCGCAAAAAAGATATTAAAAATATAAAGCTCTATAAATTATACAAAACTTACTTGTTTTCACACGTCGGAGTTTCAACATCGGAAATCGGCACGTAATAATTTATACGTCTACTGCCACTGTTGCCGCCATTGCTTCCTCCAACGGAATACATTTTTTCTCTTGGTTATGAGAAGCGGACCGTTCGCACAAGCAGCCGATACGAGACTAGTATAAAATTAATCTAGAATCTAGTATACGCGGCAACTTCCAAAACTATAATGAAGGAGGGGGAAATTAATGTTTCTGTAACGCGCAATCAGCGCTCTGAATTTTAAGAGAGGGGACTAAGGTAGGATGTTTTTTCTTTATTAAGACGTATATTCATGTATAGACATGTTCAGACATGTTTGTCTAAAACTAATACTTCCCTCGAAGCTCTCGAGTTAGAATTCGTCACGTATATTTACTTATTCTTTAATTTTGTACACTATCGACTAAAGGGGAAAGAAAATTAAACATTGTAAAATTTACACATACATATAAAATTTATTTTTTAAAAAGATGACAATTCTCTCTGGCGTCGCAACCACCAGTTAAATATTTTTAATACATTTTGCAATGCGCAATTCTTAACGTGTTTTCCACATCGCACAGTATTGGTAACATCTATAGATTATTTAAAGATTCGATATCTTCGTAATCCGCATCCATCAGAGTCTCGATGTTTAGGTTTTTTCTCGCTTTATTCTCAAGCAGATCTACCAGCCATTCTCGTTTCTGGCATCCCTTGACGTACACGAGAGTCGGCACCTCGTCGTCGTCATCGTTGTCGTCTTCTTCCTCACCGAGCACGGCCGACGTAATTAAACGTTTCACCTTGCTGTACGGCACGTTTCCGTCTTTCCATCGTAATCCATGGTGATTGCGAATCAATCAGGAAGCGCACGATTTGTCGGATTTTGTGGAGATTCCACGGCATGGAGCATGTAAAGATATAATGCGCCAGAATGGCCTTGTTTCTCAGCACTGCCGCCTTCTTCACGACGAATTTCATCCCGACGACGAAACCTTGCAAATCGACGAACGTTGGCGTGATCATGATGCAACAAAGGAACGATCTGTACTGTATTACATTGCGATACATCTGTCTCTTATATCGAAATTTTTACCGACATCACAATTTACGTGAGTTTGCGCACTACGTTTGACAACGGACTGTATTCGATTACGCGGTCATGTAAGATGAGACAATAGGTGGTAGTATTTGCAGGCACGTTCTCTTTACAGTCAAATTCTATTCGCACATTCACGGTGGCGCTCTTGACGGACTCGTTTTGTCGGGAGCAATCGATGATGACGAAAGGTCCAAGCGTCAGGAATGTATTCAAATTGAGAAACGTATCGTAGCAATCGTATCCGTAATAAGCTTTACGAAAACGCGCGTTCATATCATAAAGAAGAGCGTATCGATTTTTGTCAAAATCTAGATTTAAGTCATCGTATGGATAAGATTCAGAGTTTAGATAAAGCTTGATATTGGTCAATTTACAGTGATTAAAATAGCCAATATTTTGAGCCATGATATTTTTGCGACTGGTCTGCAGCGCAAAAATAACGTATCGCGGTTTCTCTAACAGTCGCGGTCTTGATAGCCCACGAATGCTTGCTCGTGCTCTGCAACAGGGGGTACTCGTACAGATTCCACGAACAAAAACTGACACTAAGATATCGTCCGTTTTCCAAGGCCCGTAACATGGACAGACCTATAATATTTATTGACCTCGTTTAACGTAATGTGAGGCATTCGCCACTGTACTTTGAACGATTCGATTTCCGGCTCAGTCGCCGGATTTCCTATAATGCAATTGTTGTCGTTACGCGCTCGTATCAAAATTAATTAGTGACGAGCGTTAACAATCACGCGTTTGTAATCCTCGCAAAAGCCTAACAATGTGTAGAGCGGAACGCAAAAATTGAAATATCCTTCCGAGCGGTTAGATGAAATGTCCCATCCAGCATTCTGCAACATCTCCGCTTTGTCGTACGTTATCGATACATAGTTCTTGATAGTACTGGTTATTCCAATGTTTCTGCTGCGATCAATCTCCACGCCGCGCCGTTGAGCTCGTATCAAATTTCATCGAACATGAACGCCACGCAATTAGTTACAACCGTTGTCACAGACTCGTTATTCCTTTTCTTTACCACCAATTTTCCTTCGACGTAGAGAAAGCTTTTGCACGGCAACATGTATAAATCTTGTTGTTGTATGAGTATTCTTATCTCGTCGTTGTGTCCAAACGTCGTATTGGCGTACGGATTGTACGTGTGTGTTTCAATCTTGACGACACTGTCGTCAAAGATCGGTTCACCTCCAATGTTAAGGATATCGGCTATGGTTCCTCAGATATTTCGCACCGCAAATCCCAAAGATCGTAGAAATTCAACGTACGATGCGATGAGCTTCTTTCTCGTCTTTTTTTTAGATCCACCGAATGTTGATCGGATGATATCATCCACCGCTGCCGTAAAAATATTCTTATCTCTCGCGTGCTCCGAGTCGTTCAGTACGAGCATCTCATATGTCGTCCGTACACTCGCGCGCGTTATCGCTGTCGCCGTCGTACTTGCAATCTGACGGTGATTTCTTCTCCTCGAAAATAAATCAATCGATTGTTCTGATCCACAACGCGAATCGTTTGGTCCGTAATGCTCCGTACGGTGATCGGTAGGTAAATGATCTGTGTGCCGGCGTTTCCGATATCTTATATCCTGGTGGCACGCTCGATGAAAACTCATGTATCGTGTGCACGTACTTGTCGTTGCTGTACACGCCCGCGGTCACGTTACACTCTACGCGAATGATGTTTACGCTAATGATATTTATCGGTACGTCCGATTCGTACCATTGTCGCGGCTCCAGCACGCGATTCGTTGAAAATTCCAGCAGCGATCCTGTTACGTCCTGTTGACTTCACGATTTCTTTCTTTTGTGGAATCATTCATTTCACCACGCGAAACAGACGGAAACCATAAAATAGTAGTTATCAACTCCAACTGTCATTGCTCATTAAATAGAAAACGACGGAACCTCCCTTATGAAAATGTGCTTGAGTGCTCAATGGCGGTCAGTGGGAATGTATGGTTGCCCTACAGTTGCAATGCGAATTATATGGAAAAGTTAATGGAAAATATTGAGTGGCAATAAAATGAATGGAAACGCAATGGCAAGATTCGAATGACAACTTTTTCCATACAGGCGTAATGGAAACTGCTAATGGTTTATGAAGGTTAAAACTTGTGTATGAAACTTGCAATGCGAATTATATGGAAAAGTTAATGGAAAATATTGAGTAGCAATAAGATGAATGGAAACACAATGGCAAGATTCGAATGACAACCTTTTCCATACAGGCGTAATGGAAACTACCAATGACTCATGAAGGATAAAATTTGTATGGAATTTTTCTACCTTCCACAGCCAATGTTGTTCAGTGTGAATTGTAATGAAAATTCGTCAATGGTAAATGTGGCGGTTCGCGCCACCAGTGGTACATGCATCATCATCACGCCAGCGCGGTAACTGTATTACCGGCAGTTCGCATCGACGCCGCTAGGCGTCGCATCGTTCATGCATTATCTCAAATTCAAGGTTCGGCACGGACTGGTATATGTATGAGACCCTCTACGGAACACCGAGGCAGATATTTTCAGGCGCTAGTCGCCTAAGGTAAGAGCTCCTATTAGATTGTCCGTTGAACCAAAGGCAATGGGAAATGAAGGCATTTATATTAAAGACAAAATAGTACCATTTATTAAAATGCCATTGAATTCTTATTGTTCCAGACGCAATAGAAATGAAGGCATTTTTGCCAAAGATAAAAATTTCCACACAAAATCCCATTGGTATTGCCAGTGTTAATACCAATGGCAATACTAATGGCAATACCAATGGCAATACCAACGGCAAAACCAGTGGCAATACCAATAGCAATACCAATGGGATTTTGTGTGGAACTTTTTATCTTTGGCAAAAATGCCTTCATTTCCATTGCGTCTAAAACAATGGAAATTCAATGGCATTTTTTAATGGCAATAAAGGGCACATTTTTTATAAGGGCTTCCAGAAGAATCGAGCCTAATAAAATAGACAAATTATGGACTTGGTTGTCACATTCCACGAAATGAAGCACGAAATTTCAATCATACCTCGAATTTCGTGGCATAGGTCGCGATAAATTAAAAACGCCATAAGGACCTAGGTGACCTCTCAGGTCACGGGCGGATTGATCTAACGCTTTTTCGTGAAACGCGGACTTGACCTGAGACCCACGGCTCGTGGCGATTGATAAAGCCGAGCCTCTGGAAGGGACTGTCAAAGGGCATGGTGATAATGAACTCGCCAATGAGCAGCCGCTAATTAGAAAATGCTCATGAGCAACGATGATTTTTGAGGAAACTCGGCAAGGGATAGGCGGAAAACCGAAAAATACGTCACGATCGGAAGAGAACTCCACCAACCAAATTATATTGAAAAATAATCCCACCTCCTTAATTTTGTATATAAACCGCGACTTTACGCACTTTGGGGCCTTCTCTTCCGATCCGGCACGAGTCAACTAACGTCTGAGTCCGCAGTTTTCATCTATTAATTATTACTATTTCTGTTATCCGGCCTAAGTCTAGCGAATAAAATCTGTGCGCGGTAAGTGCCACCAGCTGACACTACAGCGACTTCCTAAGATCTACGGCCGCCACTAGCGCCTGACGAATAATGTATATATATATATATATATATATTTATGTTAATTGCAGGTGTGCAGGCGGTAACTTAAGGTGAATAAATGTCTAAGACTTACTATATTGTTGGAATAATATATATGTATAATGTATATATATATATATATATATATATATATATATAAATATATATGTAAATATATATATATATATATATATATATATATATATATATATATATATATATATATATATATATTATATATGTAGGTCCGGAAGTATGTTCCGGGACTTTTATTTTTTACATCGGTATATTCCAGGACATTTGGCAGTTTCCAGGACTGTCCTGGAAAAAATTCATGTCCTACGGCACGTTTCGGGACAATTTTTTGAATCTGATTACATATATATGCGTTATATTCCAGGACTGTACATTTCAAAAAACGTAAACAGTCCCGGAACATACCTCTAGACCTACATATATATATATATATATATATATATATATATATATATATATATATATATATCATACCATATAGCCACTCCATTCCTATTCTAACTAATCTTAGGGTTCTCCGCTCAAGATTCTTATAATCCTTCTCGAAATTGCTCTAGCATCACCTGCTCAGAGTAATTATCGGATCTCCTGCCCTAGCGACAACACGCTCAACTCTCTTCTCAATATTCCCCCTTAAGGGGCTACATCCACCTAGAGGCCCGAAAAATAGGTCGAAATTCAGATTTTTTTTTTTCAGAAACTATTAGTGGGAATGAAACGGACTTTGTTTGTATTTAAAGATACATGTTTTAAGAGCTTTAAAAAAATTTTTAATTAAAAAATTTCCAAACACAAAAAAGTTATGGCTGCCGGCAGATGATGAGTTTTTTTTCGACACGTTCGGCGGTGGACATCAGATCTGGAAAACCGATCGATGGATCGTTTTGAAATTTACACAAAATACGCTGAGAAACATTTAAAAGTCGTTGACGATCTTACTTTTTTAAAATCAATCTTTATTTTTTAATAATTACGAAAAAATGACGACATTTTCTCACAAATTGTCCATACCTTCAGTTTCATTTCGTTGCCATTTTGTTTAAAAAATTAATTTTAAAAATCGGCGATTGTCAACGACCTCTAAATGTTCCTCAGCGTATTTTGTGTAAATTTCAAAACGATCCATCGATCCATCGGTTTTCCAGATCTGATGTCCACCGAACGTGTCGAAAAAAACTCATCATCTGCCGGCGGCCATAACTTTTTTGTGTTTGGAAATTTTTTAATAAAAATTTTTTTTAAAGCTCTCAAAACATGTATCTTTAAATACAAACAAAGTCCGTTTCATTCCCACTAATAGTTTCTGAAAAAAAAAAAATCTGAATTTCGACCTATTTTTCGGGCCTCTAGGTGGATGTAGCCCTTTAATTGCTTTAGCGTTATTCGCTCAAAGTAATTAAGAATCCTGTTCTAGCGATATTCGCTCAGAACATCCCGTTAATTTTAACTTTTCCGCTTAATTGCTTTAGCGTTATTCGCTCAAGATAGTTAAGAATCCTGTTCTAGCGATATTCGCTCAGAACCTCCCGTTAATTTTAACTTTTCCGGTTAATTGCTTTAGCGTTATTCGCTCAAAGTAATTAAGAATCCTTTGTTCTAGCGATATTCGCTCAGAACCTCCCGTTAATTTTAACCCTTTCACTTAATTAGTTTAGCAATTATCCGCTTAGAGTAATTAAGGCCCGGGTAGGAAGCGCAGAGAACGGGTTCTGCTACACCAAAGCAGACAGAATTGTTCTCCCACTATAACGTCTGTCGTCTCCGGGAGATTCATCTCCGAGAGCGCCTTAGTCGAACTGCGACGGCTTAATGCCCTGCACTCTGCTGCGGCAGAGAACAACCGTCGCCTCGCGGAAATAATCGACTTGACCGCCCCGGAGCAGATCGACTTGACCGCCTCAGTATAGATCGATTTGACTGCCTCGGAACGAATCGAACCAACAATACCTACCCCCCTCGTCGATCTAACTACCGAAGATCCACCGGCGTCAAACCTAGACGAGATCACTGCGCGTTTCTCCGCGATAGAAACTTTTGTGAAACAGACCTACAAGACCCTTAAGTCCTAAATGTACCACCTAAATATTCATGTCACTTATTATACATTACAATATTCACTTGTATAATTACTCCTTTTCATCAATAGAATAAATAATTGTTATTTTTATAATTACTCTCCTTTCATGAATAATAATTAATGTAATAAATACTTATGACAAACTTAATTTCCATTTGTTCTTTAAATTAAGACCTCCCCCCCTGGTCATTACCTCTCTAAATCACACAAGGTCCGATCCCCGGTAATAGGGATATTACGTCCTTGACCGAAAACAGGACCACAAGTGCATGAAAACTATCGGCAGGCGTAACAGCGTCCCTTCTGGACGTTGACCCACGACCGAAGTTTACCCGAAAAGTGCATTCGACTCGAAGCACGCGCCCTTCTAGCGTGAACTCGAGATATAACATAAAGATCTCGTTACGTCTTCCCATACCCCCTCCCTTGGATAGCCTTTCCTTCGCTGTCCGTCGAACCAATATACCTAAATTCCGGGGTTCTGACGTAACAATCCAATGTTGTTTGGTCTGTTAAAGTTTACTCTGAAAGCGCACTTGATCTCGCTCTTCATCGTATTGTTGTTGGCACGAATAATCAACGGATACTCTTTATCTTCGCCGACGTGTTTCTTTCTCGCGACATTATTGGATTGATCCCGTAAAATGACGCGTTTTAAATACGTGTTTATATCACGCAATTCGTACGATCCTTCGGGAATGGTAGTTTCCTTGTCGTCAAAGTAGAATTTATTGTTCGAAGAATTCACGTTCGGTATCGTGTAATAGGTTTCAAAATTTGTCAGGCCGAGCTCGTAATCGCCATCGCTCAAGTCCACGGCGGGAAAGTAGCTTACCGCGAGGACGGGCAAATTTTGGAAGACGTGCAGATATTCACCGACTCGTGCAGTCACCAGGGCCATCATCGCTAGCGTTTCAAGATTTGGAACTCGTTAAAATACGTGACGCAGATATTGCAAAATTGACATCGTGCGACACCAGCTTGTACATGAAACTGTCAACCGTACTCTTCTTGTTCGAACTAGAACATTGCGTCGAGAATGTGTATTTTCAACTATGCCAAAATGTTCATGGCGTAAGTGAAAAACTTAAACAATTTGTAACCATTTTACGTCAAAAATGTATAATCGATAAATGTAATGCAGTTAGAATCTTGCGTGAATTTTATGGTAAGAATTCAATTATTGATTGTGAACTGTTGGCGTATGCTGCAGATAATATTATACACGATGTATTACATGAGAAATAAATGTATATTAAAATGCATATCACTGTGTCTAAAATTATCCTTTAATTCTCCCAATTATTTATTATAAAGGAAAGAAACGCGAACGAGGAGACGCGAGCGAAGGGACGCGAGTGAGAGAGGACGCGAACGAAGAGACGCGAGCGACAGAGAACGCGTTCACAAGTGCCGATGCTCCGTCGAACTTTTACCCGCCATTATAGTGCGAGACATATTTCATTTTAATTTCTTTTTGTCGGAAGGGGCTGTCCGTTTTTAAACTGTTACCATATTTTTTCTCTGGTGACATTTTACCCCGCTTCGTTCTGCAACCGTCGTAGAATTCAGTCTCATCGAGTCTGCGAAAGCAAACGCGTTCGGAAGTTTTTAGTGATTTCTTTTTGAACAATTATGGTAGACTACATAGAAGTACTTTTTCCGAGGGACGTCATGGTACGGAAGTGTAGTGACACGGTGACAAAGTATAGTGACATAATATAGTTTTTTAATATGTTTTTTTTGTTTAGTGGTTGCGGCCGCCCTGGGTACTGGTAAATATAGAGGTGCTGATGGATGAGTCGTGGGTGCGGATCCGCATCCCACGTGATTGCGTAAGTATTATTTTTTTCTTTGTGCGTGCGCGCGCGTGTTTTGAGAAAAAGTAATATTTTTTATATATTGATTTTACAGCTGAGGATGGATTATGTGATACCGGGCTTTGTTAATATTGCATATATGCGCTGAATGCAAGATGAGAGGCGTGCAAACAGAGAATGGCACGACTGCCAAATCGATTCGTACTCGTTGCGAAGACTCTTCGGAGAAGATATTGAGGAGGAGGAGGAGGATGAATACTGGTAAGATAATCGCTTTTTTAATAAAAAATGTAATTTGTGGATACCACGCCATTAAAAATCTTCCCCTTTTGCCGCGAACCATTCATCGAGCCATTTTTTTACATTTTCGTACGAACCAAAGCGCTGCTCAGCAAGTGCGTGACCTATCGATGCAAACAAGTGGTAGTCGGAAGGAGCCAAGTCTGGTGAGTAAGCCGCATGGGGTAACACTTCCCAGCTGAGTATTTCCAACGTGCCGCGAGTTTTGCCGTATGTGATGGAGCATTGTCATGGAGAAAAATGACCTTGTGTTGCCTTTTTCGATATTCTGGTCGTTTTTCGAGTAACAAACGGTTCAAATCGATCAATTGTTGTTGGTAGCGTTTGGTATTAACCGTTTCACCAGGCTTTAATAATTGTTGTCTCAAATCCGCATTTCATACTTGTACACCTGATAAACTCGACGAGAGTTTACCCACCGGGCCCAAAGCATCCAGCCAGATCGAACACAACGAGAAGGAACCCACTCCAACCTTCCGAGACTCACCAAATAGTAAGTCCCGTAATTCTTTTTTTTTTTCGTGTTATCGTTCCCCTTTTTAAGTGGTCTATGAACTATCGGATCCCCGGGAGTTTATTATAACATTTATTAACATCGCGGGTTTGGGTTGATCGGCGTAGGCACTGGTTTCGCGGTGGTCGTTGGCGTTGTCGCGGGTCTGGCTGACTTGTCGGCCTTTGACTCCCGGCGTCTTTGTCGCTATCGCGGACTCAGCCGGTTCGCTGTCACCGTCAGCTTGTGGTAAATTCATTACTAGCGCCGGTTTAGATCGATCGGCGTAGGCATTAGATTCGCGGCAGTCGTTGGCGTTGTTGCGAGTCTGGCTGACTTGTCGGCCTTTGACTCCCGGCGTCTTCGTCGCTGTCGCAAACTCAGCCGGTTCGCTGTGACCTTAAGCGCGTAACAATTTCCTTTTTATTTATTTTTTATTTTGGATGCTTTCGAGCGGGTCCGAAGAAGATCGACCACTGCATAAATAAAATCATTTTAGTGGACCCAAAAGTTCCACCTCCTCGAAACCGGAATCTCCGCACAATCCTCAAGCGAAAGCGGAATCGTCGGAACAAGCAGGGGCGAAGGGAACTAAAAAAACAAATATTAGAGTTCCTCCGACACGAACGGGAGAACGCCGGTCTTCCGCGACTCGCCACTCCGCCGCCTTCACTCGCTCAACCGGAGGCCCCTCCTCTTAATTCGCCCTTGCGTCCTCTTTCCTATCGGGTAATTCACATTCAGGACACCCCCGATTCCTTGCCTTTCCTGGAACCTTTGTATTCCTCGGTTCGCCCCGGGAAACTTCCCGATTTCCCCTCCCCCGCACTTTCCTCCAACCTAAGTCCCGAAGCGATCGTATTCCCTGGTCGCTCGCGAGGAGCTGTCCTCTCCAGCGGTCTCGGATACCTCAACCGTGGAATTTATCGAAGGAGGTACCGTATTTCCCTCCCCCGCGGAGCCAGGATCATCTGGGCGAGGACGTGGAGTCTCCGAGAACTTCGCCCCTCTCATATTCCGCGGTTTCCGAGAAGCCCATCCAAGAGCTTTCTTCCCACCATTTCTTTTTAAACCCCTCAGCTTATTTCCGACAATGCACCGGTTTTCTTCCTCTTGATTGTTTTACTTTCGGTCCCTACGAGTTTGACCTGGTCGGACTCCGTTCCCTCATAGATCCCCACGAAACAGCTATCCCCGCTTATTTCCCGCAACATTAATTCCCATATTTAATTCTCGTTTACCTCTTGAAGGAGATATTCCGTTCCACAAGTCGAAGAAATAGTCGATCCCGAGGTGATAACCTTAGACTAACGGTTATAGTACAAAGTTTATTTATTTTAAATTTTATATGTTTTACCTTAATAAACTTACACAAATACACCGTACACATATTTAGCTAAACTCATGTAACCTCAGTTCTAAAATTAATCGTAATAATAGCGGGCAGAGGATATGCATTAAATAGGTTTCTTCTTTAAAAAATCCTGCTCGATCACTTATCTTCAATCAAACTTAATCATCAATTTTTTTAGTTTTCAAACTTGTGAATATGTAAATATAGTATATTGTACGTACAACTAGTGGAAAAAGTGGTCGATTCTGAATGAGTGTAAAGTTGGTCGCACGAGCGAAGGGAGTGCGACCATCACACTCATTTGGGCTCGACCACTCTTTCCACGAGTTGTTCATACTATTTTTCCTAACAAGAGCGTGAAACAGGCCATTTTTCGCGCTTGTTTTACAATTTAATTTCTCCACTAGTTAAGTCTCCACTCCATGTTTCAACGCTTACGTCATCATTGCGAAATGGATCGTTTTGCTCACTCAAAACAAGCGCGAAAAGCGGCCCATTTCACGCTCGCGTTAGGAAAAATTATTTTTTGTTGTTATTTGTAATTTTATTTCGAAGCTCTTATTGTTTTATATTTTTTTTTACAATATTATTTTCACCAATTTCATATCAATCAAGAGGTTGGCGACATGGATCTGATATACATGTTTAAAAATTATAAAATCAATTATTTATACTCGACTACCTGGCTTAAATTATATATAAGTGCACAACGTTTCGGCTCACGGGAGCCCTTATCAAGTGCCGTCTGAAATATGAACATCGCGATGTAACACAATAAAAAATAACTAAATTGGAAATTAGTCATAAAAACAGAGAGCGTTACCTAATCGTCGATAAGACTCGTCATATATTAGTCAAGACCTCCTTTCGTTCATGGGAATGTCCCAGCATTATCACAAAGCGCAAACTCGGGATATCACTCATGTAAAACGATATACAGAGAAAGAGATGTGACAATCAATTTTTACGTGTCTTAAATATAAAAATTCCACCAACAAGCATCTTGAGTTTGAGACTCTCCTATATAAGCGATGTTATGCGAGTGGAAGAACTCGGGAGACTGAACACTAACAAGGGAAAAGAATCAAGGAGTCAAAAGGTTGCCACAAGAAAGTAACAAAATAAACAATTAAACTGACAAGATGACGCCGTCATAAACTTCGTTTAGATTATCTGTATCTCTCTGAAGATTAATAATGTTGTTGTGTTTCTTTATAAAGAACATTTCAGCTATCTCTCTCTTTTTCGTATTACACTCCTTGTGTAAAATCTTAGGATCAGACCAATTAAAATTATGGTTATTGTGTAATCTGTGTTTACTCACAACTGAGTGATTGCTGAAAGGCTTTTTTATATCATTACAATGCTCCTTGACTAGTCTCAAGATGTCTCTTAGTTTGCCCTATATAAGAAGCCTCACAGTCATCACATTCAATCTGATAAACAATGTTGGTTTCCCTATTCTTCATCAATTTATCCTTATTCCTTTTAATAACTGTGTTAAGCTTCTTCGGAATAGTGTATAATACATCGAGTCCGACATTTTTTAAGGTACGACGTATGCCCTCGCTTAAGCCCTTAATATACGGGATCGCTATACATATGTTGATGCGCGTCAAAAGAAACATCTGAGAGATCGCCACTATCTTTTCTGTTCTTCAATTGCAATAATCTATTGTGTATCTGTTTATTCACTAACTTGGTCGGAAAACAATTATTTATAAGAATGTCTTTAACAATTTTGACATTTGTATGGTGGAAACGATCGTCAGATAATAAAACAGCACGGTCGACCAAGTTAGTAATGGTGTTAATTTTATATTTGTGTGGATGATTGGAGAAGTAATTTATATATCGTCCCGAAAAGATCGGCTTTCTGTACCAGTTCGTAATTAGCCTCTCACCATCTTTTATGACTAGTGTATCAAGAAAAGGTATAGAGTTATCAACCTCAGTTTCGAAGGTGAACTGTAAACGGGGGTGATAATTATTAAAGACGTCAAGCAACTTTGACCGCATTCTTCGGCACTATGGCAAAAATGTCATCTACATACCGAAGGAAAACCCGAATCTCAAAATTCAGAAGGCTAATACAGTGCGTCTCCAAATCATCCATAACTATGTCAGCTAAGATCGGTGAGAGAGGAGATCCCATAGGGCTACCAAATATTTGTTTATAAAATTGACCGTCGAAACCGTTTAAAAATTATATTATTATTAGCTATTGCTAATCACATTAAGTGCGTAATGTTTACTTTTATTAAGAACACTAAACACTCTCCAGGTGTTGGAGCGAGAATTGATACATGCGGATGCGGAGATTCGTCGAGGAATGCACTTCCTTACTGCGTTGCGGCGTCTCACTGCATGATAAAAATTGATATCAATGAATCTGGTTAGTCTCTCCTTTGCTTCCCAGTTTTTTTATTCTAATCCTGGTGTTGGACGTCACAATATTAAATAATTTATTAAATAATTTATTAATTAATCTGTTACAGTTTGATGTCGTGCGCGAGGGGGACCTTCCTTTTCCAGAGGCGTACATGCACTTCATTTCGGAGGTACGTAATTTGTGTGCGTGTTTTTTTTTAATAATATATTTTGTTTAATTTTTTACAGCATGATGTGAACGAGAGGAACCTTGATGAAAGGACGGTCGACGAATACAAGAATTTCGTTAAATTTGCGGCTGACACGGAGAACCCAACCGAAATACATGTACGTTTCAGCGTTGACGGTGAGTTTTTTAAATAACATTTTATTTAAAAAAAATATATATATATATAATAATGATAAGTAATTCATATTTAATATATTTTTATAGATTTTCCGATATTCCAATGACGGACCCGCCACGCTTTTGCCAAAGGTATGTATGTGTGTGTGTGTGTGTGTAGTTTAAAAAAATAATTTTTTTTAAATTAATTTTTTTTAGTAGGTGATAAACGTCCCGGGGACGGAGCGATTACATATCGACAGCATACACCATACAAAGATGCAGTTACACGGGCAGACATCCCTGGTCTTTTGCCCGCCGGAGGTTAGTATATTCATTATTGTCGCGTTCTGTCTGTTGTTCGTCCGTTTTTTGGTCAATGCATTTAAGCAATTTACCAGGGATTTGGACAAGTCGTGTGAAAGTTATTATTATTATATTATTATTATTCGGGACCAAAAAGATATCTGAGTTTCTAAGTTTCGTAACGAGGATCACTTTTGTCTATCTGAATGTAATTATAGGATAATCAATGTCGAAATCGACAGGAATAGGTTTAAATGGAGGTGCATTTTCTAGTTGTAATTCCTGGAGCAGGGGGAGAGGATCTCGATTAGAAGTAACAGCTTGTTTGATCTGGAACCTAATTCGTTTGATTTAAACTCGTCTACCTCTATTTTTCGTCATTCAGCCGCGTTCTCGAAAATGAATTTTAAGCTCGCCACACTCTTCGTCAGCGCTCAAAGCCAATCCGCCACACTCTTCGTCAACGTAAAGGCCAAATTGTCTTTCGGGAATTAATAACGATTGTTGGGATTTTTAAGAATCAACTCCGTAACCGCCACGCTTTTCGGCAGCGAAAGTACCAGTTCGCCATACTCTTCGTCAGGCGTCCAGGACAGATCGCCACGCTCTTTGTCAGCGAAAACTGCGAGTCGAATCTCAGAAGTGATTGATTAAAAATTTTAATACGAGGTCAGATCTCAAGAGTGAGTTGTGCGTGAAGCGCGGTCTTAAAGTATAAGAGTGTAGGGATTAAGTTCCAGAATCGAGCGCAAATGCTCGGACTTGAACGTACAGTCGAATGTCGAAAGTGACTGTCTGGAATTGAATAAGAGTTAGAAAAATAATTTAAATCGAGTAACAGAGTCGGAGTCTAAAACTAAGGAACTAACTAAGCCGAAGCCAAAAACGATGTGATGCTCCGAGGCGTTTTCCGCCCTTTTTATACCCGAAATAGCCAGAACCCCCCGAACGAGATTCTCACCACTTCCTACGCGTCTTAAAAGGGGAGGTTTTCTAGAAGCTTCTAGAAGCGTAGTTTTGATAAATTAAACATTTACATTGACCTGAGCGTTCGCTCGGAATTCCGAGCTAACGCGCATCGTCTAAGCGTTCAAAATTTTCAACGTGTCGTCCGAAATTTTAGTATAAAATTTCCGTACGTAACAACTTTAATATATCTATTTGGAATTTGCGTTGAATAAAATAATGTCAAGTGAAAAATCGATTCGCGAAATAGACCATATAATTTTTTACAAATTACAAACTTTTAGACGAAAACTAAGACATTCCACTTTATAATATGGCGAATAGTTAATTAATTAATTAAGTAGCCAAGCTATTAATTGTTCTCATGTTTCTCGACTGAGTGAGTGTATTGTACTTTTTATCAAACTACCCAGTAAGCAAAAAATCATTATTACAATGTTATTGCAACGATATTCTAGAACTTGTAATGTTGTTAAATATGTAGTTCTTAATGTTGTATAGAACATCATTATGAATATACTTTGACCACGATTCCGAAATTTCAGTAATGTTGAAATGGGAGTGCCATAACGTTGCAAATAACATTTTGCTAAGGTTTTTCTATCATTCCTGTAACGTTTTTGAGATAAAAATTTAAACGAACTATCAACTTTATTACAATATTATATTAAGATTACCGTAATATTAATTCTAACGTTTATTTAAAGTTATTATTGATATTTTATTTTTATTTCAGGGAGTATGTATTTATTTTCAATAAAATGCACTACACTAATTACTATAAAAAAGTAGTTTTATTTTATGAACAAATATATACATATACATATACATATATAGGTTTTATTATGAGATTTATTTCGTGTGCCAATTATTTCTGCAAATTATCTCTGCCAATTATCTCAGAAAGTATTAATTCTAGGAAGGGATCCTAGGAAGGGATTTTTAAAGTCAACCTTCGGATAAGGGAAATTAAGGTACCTTCTAACTCTTTTTTAGGCAATGCGATACAGGTGCTCTAGTTTAATATAACTCTTTTACTATTTTTTTCTAAACTCTTATTCTTTCCTTTTAAACAGATTATTAATCTTTCCGGATCTTTACCAAACAGTTGCTGAAAAATAAGAATTTCTCATTCAACTTCAGAAATATTTGTAACATCTTCAGTGATTTAGTCTATGTATCAAAATATATTATGTCTGTTAAGTTAGCACCCCTCCCCTTCCGCAAAAAAAGCAGAATAACACATATGTAGAAATTAAATGCTCTTTATGTGCTAATTATGTGTTCTATTCACGTTTTTTGTGCTCGAACGGTTTCATGGAAAATTGCAATTAAAAGTGGGGATGCTGGCTTAACATAAGCTAGCACCCCTACTCATTAAAATTATATTAAAAAATAAAGTATTTAATACAGTACAATTATGTGCTTTTTATGTGCTTTTAAATGTCTCAAACCAAATTAGTTTATCTGTAATAGTTTAAAAGATATACGTAAAAAAAGGATCTATATACTACTGATATAAGAGTAAAGTATCAGTTAAAATACAGAAAGCAAAATAATTCTTGTCTTAAAATGTTTCTTGATTAATGTGTTCTCGAAATATGCACAATGAAATTTTCGTGCTTATCCCTTTTGACCGACCCGAACGTGAACACCCCATACGTACAAGAGTAAAGTACCAGTTAAAATACAGATAGCGAATTGGTTTTAGTCTTAAAATATTCCTCAATTTATGTGCTTTCAAAATATGCACAATGAGATTTCTGTGCTCATCCTTTTTGACCGACCCGAACGTGAACACCCCATACGTACAAGAGTAAAGTACCAGTTAAAATACAGATAGCGAATTGGTTTTAGTCTTAAAATATTCCTCAATTTATGTGTTTTCAAAATATGAACAATGAGATTTCTTTGCTCATCCCCTTCGGCCGACCCAAACGTGAGCACCCCATACGTATAAAAATAAAGTACCAGTTAAAATATAGATAGCGAATTGGTTTTAGTCTTAAAATGTTCCTCAACTTATGTGTTTTCAAAATAAACAGAATAAGATTTTTGTTTTGGTTAATGTATTGATTAACTTGTTTAATAAGATTTCAGAAAAATTTTATTTATATGTATTTATATGTATTTGTATACATTTTTAAAGTTATTTAATATGAGTTAGGAGTAAGTATTGCAAAGTTGCTAAATATTATGGAGAATGGGTCACTGAGATTCTGAACAATATATAAATACATATAAGTAAACATATGTTTAATTAATTTTTAACATTCCCTTTCTAATAATAGAAACAAAATGTAATTTTCAAAATTAGTTACTCTTTAGTAAACTTTAATTTGTATTTATATAGAATCTCTTGTGTATTGTTTTTCATGATAATATTACATGAATGATAGTACAGTTCACGCTACAATTGCGTGACTAATACTTGAAGGATATATTTGTTTTATGATGTATAAAAGAATATGGTAATAGAATATTTAGATATTACATATATAATTGTTTATTTAAAAAATTTGTATCAAAAAATTACATTAACAAAAAAAATTAATGTGATTTTATGCTTTTAAAATCATTGTGCATATTTCGGGAGCACATAAATTGAGGAATATTTTAAGACTAAAACCAATTTGCTACCTGTATTTTAACTGGTTAGGTACTCTTGTACGTATGGGGTACTCACGTTCAGGTCGGTCGAAGAGGATAAGCACGAAAATTTCATTGTGCATATTTCGAGAACACATTAATCGAGAAACATTTTAAGGGGCACAACTAGTGTGACACTTTTAAAAAATCGATTTTTTTTTTTGCATTTTTCGATAGTCTATAGCTTCAAGAATAACATACTAAAATTTTAAGAGTGGATCTCAAATAGTTTTTGAACGGCAGCCTTCTAAAGAGTGCTGCTCGTCGGTCAGAAACGTGCATAAGCTTCGAAAGAGGGTCGATTAGCTCGAAGGAAAGCTTCAGCAACCCAGCAGGTACTTTCTTGAGGAAGAGGAAGGTGAATTATATGGGCCTGGAATAGCAGATTAGCTGTAAGTATGATATTTCTCAATCAAACAATGAAATCAATATTTTTATCTAAACGCGTTTTTCTCAAAACGACATTTTTCAAGTTTGCTGCAGTTCTAACTCGAATACAAATCATCCGATCGACTTGAATTTTTTTGGAGCGTGTTTAGTATTTGTTTTTCTATACAATGACCTTCCAGTTTTTTATTGGATAAAAAATGTCAATTTGCCATGCAAAAAACCGCGAGATTTTTAAGCGTAATTTGAACTTTTTTTTCAAAACTCCGCCATTTTGTTGGATTTTAATTTTTTTTCATAATCCTAGGTCATTGTACGGGAAATACCTTCTAGTTTAATGGACATTTTTTTTTTTTTATTTCAGGCACTCTGAAGGCCGCAATCACTGCAGCAGTGGGAGAACGTTTTTTTTTTTGAGACTCGAGAGATGACACATAAGTCGCTGAAAATTGATTATTTTCATACAAAAAAATTACTGCACATAGATCATTTATACACAAATATATTCTCAAAATTTCAAAACATTCGATGCAATACTTTTCTTTTAATAAATTCCCGAAAATCACCTTTTTTTGGGCAGTCACACTAGTTGTGCCCCTTAAGACAAGAATTATTTCGCTTTCTCTATTTTAACTGATACTTTATTCTTATATCAGTAGTATATATATCTTTTTTTGCGTATATTTTTAAACTATTACAGATAGACTAATTTTGTTTGAGGCATTTGAAAGCACATAAAAAGCATATAATTCTAGCATATTGAGTTTTTTATTTTATATGTAATTTTAATGAGTGGGGGTGCTAGCTTACGTTAAGCCAGCACCCTCAGTTTCAATTGCAATTTCCCACGAAACCGCTCGAGCACAAAAATCGTGAATAGAGCACATAATTAACGCATAAAGAGCACTTAATTTCTGCATATGTGTTATTCCGGTTTTTTATGGAGGGTGCTAACTTAACAGACATAAATACATTATATTACTTTTTTACCTTTTAAGATTTTTTTCTTTGTTTACGGATGTTTGCAAATCTAAGCCATTCCATTATAGAGTGTTCCAAGTCTTTCTCTGTATTACAAGGGATTGTTGTCTAATAGCCTCTAAAACAAGAAGAATTCAATATAGTTTAGATAAGAAAAAGGTTGTAATTTAATATATACATAATTTAATTATAATAAGCAGCTTTACTTACGACTTGTGTAAAAGCTTCTTGGTCATCTTTTAGCATTTCTAGTATCTTGTACAGAGTTTTCCTTATAATATATTGTTCACTGATGTTTATCTTAGCCAGGGTCAAATTTTTCAAATGGTGGTTTTTTGAATTTGATACAACAATTGATCCCATATGTTAAGACATATTCATTGCCCTGTACATATAAAATATGCTTACAATAATCTATTTATATACTTTAGAGTGTGATTATAGCACATATATGTGAAAAAAATATAGAAATAAATAAAAAGTCAGTTTTGGTCTTGTTTGTACTGATCGTTTGTTACATATCTATCATCTTTATACCAATTTTATACTAAATTACTTTTACAGTGATATATGCAAACAATGATGTATTAAAGCCGCACAATACTTCAACAAATCGTCTTCATGCATAGTGTGCCAGCTTATTTATACGTTATCATTTACATATTTCGCTAAATTTTGAGGTTATTTTATAGAAAGTTACACTGTTTGGTACCATTGAAATAATAGCATTGACGAACCTTGATGATATTTTTAATGTCCAAGGACAAATCTATTATAGAACGTAAAAAAATTAATTGATATTTCCTCTCTTTTGTAAATCTCTCTTGTAAATCGGAAAATGAATCCTTCATCACCAGCTACTATTCATAGCACAAATAATTATAGCACGTATATGGTTAATTGAATTCTTATCATTAATACAACTTTTAGAATATACTTAATAGTTACTACTTATATATAAATATGCTGTAAATAAAGAGCACTCCGCACTCCTCGATTGACACACGTGTATACGCACTCACGCATCGTATGTAGGATATGTTAGAAGTCGGTTCTCCGCAGTGTTATATGTCGTGAGAAATAAGCGAGCCAATATTATTTTATATTTCTCTGATTTATTTCGAGAAGTACAAAAGTGCGTCTTAACGAGAAGGTCACGCCCGTGAGAGAGAGAGAGAGAAAGTGAGATGGTAGACTTGACCTGAATAAACGTTAAAAACATAAAAGTAACTTAGAACCTTCAATGCTACCAATCATGAAACAATAAAATATTTAACCATTATAGTCATAGAATATATAGAGATTAGATACATAGGTTTGGAATAATTGTTCAATATGTCCAACACTCCTCCTCAATTATTGCAAACGTATAAGCCACATCCTTCACGTAGTTTCCTTAGTCTTGCTGCTGGCAATGGCTTTGTTAGTAAATCTGCAATCATGTCCTCACTTGGACAATATGAACAGGAGATTTCGCCTTTCTTCACGTGATGTTTGATAAAATGCACCTTTGTATCTATATGTTTGGTTCGATTTGATAGTCTCTCCTCCTCAATGAATTTCAAACAACTTTGATTATCTTCATAGATGACAGTCGGTGTCTTCATGTCGATGTTGAAATCATTTAATAATCGTCTCAACCATATCACCTCTTGTGCTGCTTCACAAAGTGATACGTATTCCGCTTCTGTTGATGAAAGGGCTACACACGGTTGTTTCCTGCAGCTCCAACTTACAGCGGCTCCATACACAAAGAAAATGTGACCGCTGTTTGACTTGCGATCTGATTTACATTCTCCCCAATTTGCGTCTGCGTAGCCTATAAGCGGGGTGTCTTCGTTTACATCTCCAAGCTTCAACTTAAAGTTGATTGTTCCCTTTAGATACCTGACTATTCGCTTGAGTTCATTCCAATGTCGCTGCGTAGGTTTGCTAATCTTCTGCGCCAAAATGCTTACACTAGCAGAAATGTCAGGCCGTGAAATGACGCTGATGTACAGTAAACGTCCAATCAACTTTTGGTACTTTTCAGTTTCCAGTAGAATATCAGACTCGCTGGTATCCTTTTCGTAATTGCTACTTATCGGCACTTCTGAAGGTTTAGCATCAGATAATGAAAAATCCGCTACAACTTCTTTGATGTATGCTGATTGACTTATATTGTATGTTCCATCTGTATCTTTAGTAATTTCGAGCCCAAAGTACTCCTTGATCGGTCCCAAATTCTCAATTTTAAACTTTGATTTCAACGTTGACTCAACTTCTGTAATGTGTTTGCGTTTTCGACTCGCAATTATAATGTCATCAACGTAAATGAGAATATAGATCTCCTCATCTTCAATTTTCTTTCGATAGAAACAGGGGTCTGCTGAGCTTTGCTGAAAATCCCATTGACAGAAGTGCTTCGTGTAACGTTTCGTTCCAAGATCTCGCCGATTGTTTCAATCCATACAGACTTTTCATCAATCGACAAACCATTTCAATCTTGCCTTCTGCAACAAATCCAGGAGGTTGTTTCATATATATCACTTCATTGATGGTTCCGTTAAGAAATGCTGTTTTGGCATCCATGTGATATATCTCCATATTACGTTTCGCACCTAATGCAAGTAATACGCGAAACGTTGAATGTTTCACAACCGGCGCAAAGACTTGGTCGTAATCTTCACCAAATTTTTGGGAATAACCTTGCGCAACCAAACGTGCTTTGAAGCGGCGAATACCCCCATCTGCTGCACGTTTGACCTTATAAATCCATTTGCAACCAATCGCCTGTCTATCATGCGGTAACTCGGACAACTCCCATGTCTGATTATCCTTCAAAGACGCCATCTCCTCCTGCATTGCTTTAATCCATTGATCTTTAAGTGGACCTGACACAGCTTCGTTATAGCTCTTCGGTTCCTTTACTGCATTATGGACAATGTTCATTTCATTAATTAGACGCTTCGGCGGTTTCCCCTTTGTGCTTCTTTCCGATCGTCTTGGTGGAGTGATGTTGGTGTCTTCGTCTTCACTATCTTCCGAATAATAGATCGTCTTATCCAAATCTTCATCGTCGCTATGATGCTCTTTATCCGCGTTTTGATTTGACGTGGTTGTCGCTTCTTCATCTGATGGCTTCATCCTAGTAGAAATCTCAGAGATCTTCTCCTGAACCGGGAACTTCACGTCTCTGCTGATAACTACCTTTTGCGTTGATGAATTGTAACATCGGTATGCCTTTGATTTATCATCATATCCAACTAAAATCATCGAAACAGCTTTCGGATCCAACTTCTGTCGCTTTTCTGCATGTACATAAACATAACATTTTGATCCAAATGACTTGAAATGCTGAATGTTTGGTTTTTTTACCAAACCATCCTTCGTAGGGAGTCACTCGAACCGATTTCCATGGTAAGCGATTTTGAATGTAGTTCGCCATCATTACAGCTTCTCCCCAGAATCGGTTGTCGAGTGTCGATTCGATGATCATACAGCGTGCCATCTCGATGAGCGTCCTGTTTTTACGTTCTGCTACTCCATTCTGCTGCGGGCTATATGCTGTGGTATATTGAATTTGTATACCATTCTCTCTCAAGTACTTTACAACTTCTTTACCGGTATACTCGCCACCTCGGTCAGAACGTATAACCTTTGGTCGTTTATTAAACATCGTTTGGACCAATTGAATATATTCCTTCAATTTGCTGAATACGTCTGATTTGTTCTGCAGCAGATAAACAACGGAATATTTAGTATAATCATCTATAAATGTAAGTACATACCTTTTCTTCGATGGTGTCATAGTTTGCATCGGGCCGCAAACATCCGTATGAATTAAATCCATTACTTCATTAGAATATTTATCCACCGCTTTTGGAAATGGTACTCGTGTCATTTTTCCTTGTTGACATATATCGCACGTCTCACGAATTGGACAATTTGCAATGTCAGCACCCTTAACGTGTCCATCCGTGCTTAAGCGTTTTATAACCTCCAAATCGCGATGACCACACCATTTGTGCCATTGGTGTATACAATTCTTTGGATGAACTGCATCAACCGTTAACAGTACCTTGTTAGCTTCCTTTAATATGTACAGGTTATCTTGCAATTCTGCTGTGGCTACTTGAACATCCTGACGCATGATGTCACAATTTCCACCCGGTACAAACTTGACATCAAACCCATTGCTACAAGTTTACGAACTGATAATAAATTTCCACTTATTGATGGTACATATAATACGTCCTGAATCTTGATCGACCGGCTTTTTCCATCGTTATTTACTACATGAATTTTTACTGCACCGATCCCCTCAACTGCTGTCCGTTGGCTACGAAGATCTTCTCTTGATGATTCTCGTTGAATTCGGCAAACATATTTCTGTCGGATGTGACATGTGATGTTGCTCCTGAATCAACTATCCATCCGTGCTTGAATTTTGAGGTTAAGAATAGGAAATCATCACTCTGCGATTCTTCTACTAAATTCGCTTGTTGCTTGCTATCGGGTTGTTGTTTGCTAGTATCGCCCTTTCCTTTTACTTTCTTATCCTTCAAATACTTTTTGTACTTTGGACATTTTGGCTTAAAATGCCCCTTCTCTTTGCAGAAATAACATACGATGTCCTTTGCCTTGGTATTTACGTGTAACGCCATTGCACCATCTGTATCATTGGAATGTTTGTCCTTTCGTTTCTTCCATTCGTCTAATAAACGTTGCTCTACTACGGCCGTCGTCAATTCACTTTCTCTTGACTCCAACGCTGTTACCAAAGTATCAAAACTTTCTGGCAAACTACCTAATAGAACTGCAACGTGCCAGTCATCGGTCTTCAACTCCTTACCAATGTCGTGTAATTGTTGAAACGCTTCAGCGATACGTGCGATGTGCATTTCCAAATCTGCGCCTTCATCTAGTTTCATATTCATAAGACGCTTTGTCAGCCGAACCAAACTGTTTGCATTGCTCTTCTCATGGTACGTTCTCAGGGCTTCCCATGCAGACTTAGCGGTTTTCGTGCTTCTAATAAGCACCAGTTGCTCGTCCTCCACGTTCAATCCGATGGTCGCATATGCGATAGAATCTTTCTTGTTCCATGCTTCAGTTACTGGTTCCGGTGGAGCTGCAATGATATTTTCCCACGCACCTTCTTTCGTCAGCAATAATTGCATTTTAAACTTCCATACAAAATAATTTGTATTGTTTAGTTTGGTTATGGCATACTTCGTATCGATACTCATCTTCAGTGAAATATATCAAACTGCTGCTTATTCCAAACCTGGGCCCATAACCTGTTAGAAGTCGGTTCTCCGCAGTGTTATATGTCGTGAGAAATAAGCGAGCCAATATTATTTTATATTTCTCTGATTTATTTCGAGAAGTACAAAAGTGCGTCTTAACGAGAAGGTCACGCCCGTGAGAGAGAGAGAGAGAAAGTGAGATGGTAGACTTGACCTGAATAAACGTTAAAAACATAAAAGTAACTTAGAACCTTCAATGCTACCAATCATGAAACAATAAAATATTTAACCATTATAGTCATAGAATATATAGAGATTAGATACATAGGTTTGGAATAATTGTTCAATATGTCCAACAGGATAATCATGTACATCATGGCTGTCGCGATGAGCGTTGCGCACAATATAAAACGATAACATTATAACAACAGAAAATTAATATACTACCAACGTTATTTCTGAGTCCAAATTACAAGGAATTTTGAACTGTTGCATTGATCTCAAATAAATGTCAGAGTAACATTTGAAAAATATTTTCTGTAACGTTTTCAAAATATTTTAACAACATTCAGAAAAATCATATTACGAAATAATATTTTTCAAATATGTGTATAATATTATTCAAAAACGTTTAAAAAATACACATAAAGTCAATATTTCTAAACGTTAATTTAATGTTCCTTGCTTACTGGGTATTTATTCGATGCAAAAACATATGTCAAAGCTAGCATTGAACTTTTACATTCAAGGAACTTACTAAAATAATTTTACATCGATTATTTTCTGTTCTTTTTACACTCTTATTCTGTACACTCATTTGAAATGTGATTGTTTTAGATTAGATTATGTTCAGGTAAATTATACATTTAAAGCGCGCTATAAGATTTATTTAAATAATATTATGGAATTAATAATCTCTAAATTTCGCTAAATTTAATAATTTATATATTTAATGCAAATATGGCAAAATTTAACAATTATCAATTCCATAATACTATGATTTAAATAAATCTTATATCACTAAATTTTACATTAAATTACTTATAATTTTCAGTTTCGCATTTAGAAAAGAGTCTTGTGATTGCAGCACATTACTCACGATATTTTAATTATAAATTAAATGACTATAAACTTTATAATTTAGTAAGTTTATAATGTCAATGTTAATTTTGGCAAGTAATTAATTCATGTTTTTTGTTTTAATTAGAAAAATTCTCATATTTCTGCTGCGTTTCTAAAACAATTAAGCAAACTAATGCTCAAAGCAATAAAAATAAAAACTTTGAAGAAACTTTGAAATGTCTTAGTTTTCGTCTAAAAATTTTATATAATTTGTAAAATGTTAATATTATAGTTGGGAACATAAAATGTTGTGACCATCGTCTATGTACCTATCTGAGGAATGAATAGGTACCCTTAGGACGAGTCATCTCATCGACATATAGTATGGACTCCGCACAGGTATAGAAAAATATGACCGGCGACTCACACCGGTGGAAGAAAAGAGATAGCGACTGGTAGAGGTCAAGCTGTCCTTTTCTATCCAGTGCGTACAGACAAAGAGGGAACGAGGTAGAGGTCAACTCTACCGGACACTTTTTGAAGGCTTTCATAAAGGAATCGCGTATATATAGTCCTATATGTCGATGAGTCATCTATAGAGCCAACCAGAATTTTCCAGAAAAATCTATAGAACCTTTTTGGACCCTATAAAAGGATAGGGCTCTCGGCATACGACGGCACTTCTCAGCAGTTCTTCGACGGGTCAAGTTCAAAGATTTCAGTACGCTGTACTTACGACGCATAGTCGATTACTAAGTGTTGCATCGATATAAGTTAAAAAAGTATTTTTGTAAGTAAAGTAATAAATAAATAAATTTTTCGGAATAAGAATTATCGCAAATCGGAGAATCAAATAAAACAACATTGATTATTCATTAATAATATAATTTTAATGTTTTTGCGTAATTGATAAGTTTGATTGTCTGCACGTGCAATGTTAAATTCCGTATTTCTGATTAATTAATATTGTAAGTGTGTCTTTATTAATCGTTATTTGAATAATAAATATCGCGCGTCAAGACCGACATTCTCGAATGTTTCGTCGTTAATGTTAACGTAACGGAACACAAGAACTGGGAAACAAGATGGATCAATTCTGAGACAAGTGGCGTTGCAATTCGTTTAATTAGTAAGTAAAATCTGTGTTAACCCTGGATTTATTTTTTATAATATTCCGATGTCTAATTATCGTGTAAATATAGATTTTGCGTTCGCACATTGACGATCTATTATAGAATATATTTCACAAGATTCAATCGGCCTCAAGTATATCCCGTAAAAAATCGATAAAAAGACGATTACATTTTCAGATATATTCAATTTCAGATTGCAAATATCGTGTATATCGATTTACAATTTTATCTTGCATATTTAACTTGCATTATATATAACGCATAATAATGACCTTTAAAAGCGTACAGCATATTTATTGTTAAAATGTAAAAAACGCATAAATGCGAAATGTTAAGAGGACATGTGAGGCCGCGCGCCATTTTTAGAGTGTAAAATTAACCACGTGGTAGAAGAACGTTCTTCACATCTTTACCATCTTTAACCCACGACACGCGGTACGATTTTGTCTGTTGGAATGCTTGCGCGCGCCTGTGCTGACGATCTTCCTGCATGACTGCTAACAATAAGCTGGAAATTGTTAGTCATGCTGCTTGGTTAGATTTCAGTGATAAATTAGAAAATGCTATTTTTCTTGCATGGTTTTGTGTTTGCTCATTGTGAGAACCAATTAAGACGCAGCCTTAGATCGCGTGAGCAAAATTTCTTTTCACACGTTGCGTCGTCTAGCTGCTTAAGGGGAGAAACATATAACGTCCACCGGTCCACCACGTGTTGCAAAAGTAATGGAAAGAAAAATGGACAAAGGAAGCTATTTCAATTCTGATAGAGGTCTATAAAGAGAAATTATGCTTGTACGCACGCCAAATTACATTAATAAATATATTTGAAATTAACGAATATATGCGCGCTACTGTCAGCTGTTCAACTAGCACGAAAATTATCGCATTATTTGAAATTCTGAAGCCAAGCTAGCAATACGGCCATCACATTTCCAGCTGCCTTCAACGTAAATCTAGCCATGTAGCAATTCAGCAGGCAAAAACGCATCGTGTACCCATATTTATAGGGTACGTTTTCATTTAGCGTTCGCAATACTCTTAGAATTGTAGACCGATTGTTGGGGAAGGGTAGAAGCGCAGGTAGAAAAAAAATTGATGCACTTTTGTCCTTTCTCGCTTGCACGCGAACAAAATAATATACCGACTTGGGGCCCCTACCTAACTAACCCCCCAGGTGGACACTCACAGTACCGCGCCGTTTTTCACGCGTCCACGCCACTCCGTCGCCGTATACGTGCCGCACGTAACGTGCGCCTCTATTCCCAGTTCCCAATATCCCAGTAGGAATTTTCCACTTTTTAAATAAAAGCAAATGCTAGATATATTATGTTTTATGTGTATATATCACGGGTTTTAATAATACGTTTTATTTGCAAAGCACTGTGGACATTGGACGGATCAACTCTGGAACAGA
>NW_027270417.1:0-6814 GCF_030848805.1 Temnothorax longispinosus | reverse complement strand
ACGTCCATACGCGAGAAGACGTTGCCGATGAGCGCGCCCGTGCGGGCGCAGCTGCCGCGGTGATCGGGAGTCGATACCCGATCGATGCTGCCATCTGATCGGACGGCGCAACGTTAACGGAATCTCGAACAGTTAGCAACGAGATACAATTTAAAAATTTCATAGCTTGATGACATATCATAGACGTATATAATAGACTGCGCATTCCCATTGGAGATCTGTCGCGGAGATGTAAAGGACGGAAGATATGCTTGCAGTGGCACTTCCTTTTCTAATTGACGTTGGTGGGGAGAAGAAAAGTTAGGAGAAGTGATCACGTCCCAGCAACGAAAAAAGATTGAAAAGAATTAAAACGGGATTGCCAGGAATTCAATTAAGGACTTTCCGAATTCCATTCTGTCCAAAAAGGGATTGAAATAGTTTCAATATCATGGAATTCCTTATTTTGGAAAGAATTTGTCTTTTTTGAATCCCATCCAATTCCGACACAAAAATATTATACCACTGAATGCCAAGTTAGAGATTGGAAAGTTTCGTGATGAATTCCATTGAATACCATTGATTCCGTTAACGTAATGAATACCACTGAATGCCAGGTTAGGGATTGGAAAGTTTCGTGATGAATTCCTTGATGAATACCATTGATTCCGTTAACGAAATGATACCATTGAATGCCAAACTAGGAATTAAAAATTTCCGTATTGAATTCCATTGAATTCCGTCTATTCTGACAATAAAATTAATACCATTGAATGCCAGTATAGGGATTGAAAAGTGTCCGTGTTGAACTCTGTGGCGGTACGCGCCACCAATAGTACACGCCCGCGCGGTATCTGCATTACCGACAGTTCGCGTCGACGCCGCTAGGCGTCGCATCGCCGGGCATCTTCTCGAGTTCAAAGTTTCGTCTCGACCGCTATGTAAAGGGACCCCCTACGGGGCCTGACAGATCTTACAAATCTCATTTTCGGGCTAATTGCCCGTCGGCAGTAATGCGTGTAATGCCCTTAGGCATACACGTACAAAGCTCACCGACGAACAACGGCGCTTGGTCGCTCAACGGAGGCGCGAGACGTTTCCTAAACCATCTAATGCCACGCAATTCCATAACCTTTACGGATTTCATAGGACTGGATGGAATTGAAAATGTCTTTTTTGGATTTCATGGGATTGGACCATCTCATTTCATCTAATTCCGCCAAAAAAGGGATTCAAAGGTATTAAAAATTTTAATATCTTTAATCCTTTTGCGTTTGCTGAGGTGGTTATTGACGCCTTGAATCTTGCTGCGGGAAAAGTATCATCGTGCAATACAATACTCATAAAAATACATGTAAAAATGGTTTGGTATTCAAGAATCAGACTTTATTTATAGTGATACACAATAACAAACTCGTATATGCTCTTAATAGTTATTGGTTCATAACGTAACTAACCTCTAACCTCTAACCTCTTCCTTCTTAGGTAATCTTAAAAATAATGAATAAAATTTAAAAAAGTTAGTTAAAAATAGTTATGAAATAAAACTTTTGTAAAAAATAAAAATTTTCACATAAAGTCACCTGTGTAATGATAGGTTATCTTCTTGTCCTTGTTCTATTTTGCAAATACAGCAATACCAAACCATTTTTACGTATTTTTAATATTTTTATGAGTATTTTATTTGCACAATGTATTGCGATGACACTTTTCCCGCAACAAGATTCAAGGCGTCAATAACGTGATCACTTCTCCCCACCTTTCCTTCTCCCCACCAACGTCAATTAGAAAAGGAAGTGCCACTGCAAGCATATCTTCCGTCCTTTACATCTCCGCGACAGATCTCCAATGGGAATGCGCAGTCTATTATATACGTCTATGTGACATATACACAATAACGGATGAAAATCATTATATATTTGTTGTTGCCGTCACGTTTGCATTATGATGCTCAAGATCGAACGATGAATCATTCATTGCTATCATGTTGCTGACATGTTGCAGACAACATAACGTACCAATATTGCAGACCGTTTGCTCTTGAAATTGCGTCAACTGATTGCATGTATAAGCAGTCATGTAGCTGTATTTGTAACGTGTTCTATTTCGATGTCAGCAAATTTGCAGCAAATATATGAAAACACATGCAATGCATTAGTTTGCTCTGCAATATGCTCTATCACGCTTGGCTATCTCTGGGTAGTTTCTTTAAATCCCAAGTGAAACATAAGGTCTCCTATGAGATTTCAGTAATCGCTTTAAATTCAAATATACGGGGTGATTCTGAGAGTCGTCAACTTTAACGCTAAATATCTCGCTTCGCAGGGCAGACCGCCTCATTTTTCTGCCAGATTCTTTCGTTTCGTGTCAAAACTCGTCGAATGAGCATAATTTTATTGATATTCTAGGTGCAGCACGTATTCTAAATAATTACCCCCACAATGTCATGTGTGTCCATCTCGCCGAAGCACGCGGAAAGTAGCCTCCAAATTATGGAGAGTTATCTGCACAAGCAACTGCTGACAGACGTCACGCTGATCGCGGGTGAGTGTACCCGCCCTTTACCGGGCTCCGGGATGCTTTTTGTTTTGATAACAAAGCACAGTTCCTCAAACGTTTTAATTAATAAAAACGAGAAGAGTTATTATTTATTTTATACCAATTTGTTTACATAAAATGTGCATTTTCTAATATAATTTTTTGTATATTTTTATGTATAATCAAGAGATTCAAAGAAAAATTATGTTTATTGTTAAAAGTTGTTATTCAAAGTTTTTAACCAGTAAAAATTGAAGAAAGAGTATATTTTGTACACAACATATTGAAAATATTCTTCGCACTCGATGAACTTTGTGTGACATCCCATTTCTCATATTTTCTTTTTCTGTTCTGTGTTTTTCTTAGGAAATAAGCGTGTCCCAGCTCATCGATTAGTACTCTGTGCTGGCTCAGAATATTTTGCTGCCATGTTCACAAATTCTATGCGAGAGTCGGTACAAAATGAAATAGAATTAATGAATGTTGATGGAGATGCTTTATGGGCTTTGGTTCTTTATTGTTATACAGGTAATTCTGCTTGAGAAGATGTTTCATGTAAGAAAACATTTCACGAATATTAACGTTACGATAAAGGCATTTGCAGATATTTTTTTAAGCCGTTTTTGTTAATTTCTGGATCTCTTGTCAATTCTTAATAACGTGTTCTTTTGTATACTTGCAGGTTGCATAGAATTACAGGAAGATAGCGTAGAGACTCTACTTGTAACAGCATGTTTGTTACAAATGAATCCAGTTATTAAAGCGTGCTGTCAGTTTCTCGTCAAACAACTTCACCCAAGCAACTGTCTGGGCATACGGATGATCGCCGATATGCAGGGTTGTTCGGAATTGGTTGAATATGCACACGCATACACTACCAAACATTTTATAGAAGTTACAAAAAATGAAGAATTCTTACTGCTATCTGCCAATGAAGTTTCGAAGTTACTTGAGTCTGAGGATCTTAATGTTCCCTCGGAAGAAACTGTCTTTCATGTAAGACAAACTGTTTGTTGAGAGCGAACCAATTTATATTTATGTTTGAGTTTATATTTATGTTTGAGCAAATATTTCATACAAATGCAATTAAAATATCTAAGCTGAGATGCAGAATAAATAGAATCGTTATTGTTTTATTATTATTTCAGGCTCTAGTAACTTGGCTGGAACACGATCCAGAAAACAGGAGCAAAGATGCCAGTAAATTATTAGGTTTAGTCAAATTACCATTGCTATCACCCGCGGTAAGTTCATCGACAGCTCAATTTTTTCACTCGACAGAACTTGTGCATTAGCTTACTAATAAATCAAAACAGTTTATAGTTGACAATATTGAGAGTAACGAAATGTTCAAAGACCAAAGAATGGCGCAGGAATTAGTAATGGAAGCATTGAAGTATCATTTGCTGCCTGAGCGAAGACCTTTGCTTCAAACAGGCAGAACGAAACCCAGAAAAGCCACTGTGGGTACGTTGTTAGTTCTCGGAGGGATGGACGCCATAGACGGTAATTTATTATAACCAAAATTAATTATTTAATATTAATCGCATAACTGATAATTAATCGATCACGATTAATGTAAAAAAAATATATTATGCCAATATTGTCGCACTATTTTACTTTTTCCAAGCGAAATAATTTGCAACGTACTTTCTAGGTACAACATTTATAGATGCATTTTCATTACGCAATAATGCCTGGAGATATTTAGCAGCCATGAGCAGTAAAAGATTAGGGTTTGCCGCAGTAGTACTCGATAGAAAATTGATTGTCGCGGGCGGTACAGACGGTTTAAGAACATTGAACACAGTAGAATGCTTCGATTTCTCCACTCTTACGTGGAGCACTCTACCACCTATGAATGTTCATCGATTAGGATTAGGTATGTGCAAATGCATGAGAATTTGCAAAATTAATGTGCAATTTATTTCATTTATTCATAATCAAACCCTGGCAAATACGTTATAATATTCTTTCTCAGGAATGGCAGTCTTAGGTGGATTTTTATATGCTGTTGGTGGTTACGACGGTGATTGTTTTTTTAATGCGGTAGAGAGATGGGATCCGGGAACAGGTCATTGGAGTTCAATATGCCCTATGTCCGTACAAAGAGCTGGAGTCGGTGTAGCTGTGTTAAATGATAAGTAAGTCTTTACAGATAAATTATTAAATTTATATGTCTTATCTGTTTTTAATCATTTGGATTTTCTTTTTACGTATGTGTCTTCGTATAAATATTATTTTATTAACTTTAAATTTTATTAAATATTAAATTTTTTATGATGTTTTAGATTGTATGCCGTAGGAGGAGATGATATCAGTTCCTGCTTAAATACAGTAGAATGTTACGATCCGCACACGAACAAATGGACACCGTGCGCACCTATGTCAAAGAGACGAGGGTGGGTAGGCGTAGGAGTAATGAATGGTTGTCTTTATGCACTCGGTGGTGTCGACTATACTTCACGTACCAATCCCAATTGGTACCTAGAACCTAGCAGATTCGACTGTGTAGAAAGGTATAAAGCCGCTGTTAATTATATGTTGAAACTTTCAAGTTATATATAATGCGATGTAACAATATAGATATGATCCTAAAACCGATACGTGGACTATGGTTGCGCCAATGAGTGTGCCCCGGGCTTCAGTTGGTGTGTGCGTATTAGGTGACCGACTTATGGCCGTGGGAGGATACGACGGCCAACAAAGTCTCACACTAGTGGAAGCCTACGATCCACATCTCAACGAATGGGAACCTGTGAGTGTATAAACTATTCCTGTAATTGAATATGGTAAATAGAAATAATTGTAAATATATTTTGTAAACTTAAACCTTTTTTATGTTTATAGGTTGCTCCTCTTAAGGTTGGCCGTCGGGGACGCTGTGTTGTTGTAAAAAATTTAACCAATAACATACTAAATAACATACTAAACGATCAGTAATTGGACTTGCTAATTATGCAAATTTATCATTAAAATTAATCCTTATATATATAATTTTTTGTAGAATTCTATTTCTTAGTAAATGATGATTGTGTTAGTTATACATTGAAGATGCGTGTTGCAAATTACATATTTTTTCTTAAAGAAACTATGCTTTTTTATACCAATTGATTCGTCTCATTCAAAACACAAAAAGCGTGTCCGTCGATTTATTAAAGCCGGCATATTTTGTCCCTGATGATCCCGCCGACCCCCCATCAACCTCCGAGAACATACTCAACCAGAATGTAAATCCGAACCCAGCGCTTAAGGGGATCCTGCAGTGACTGGCGAACTTCCTCGATGTCGATAATGTCAACCTTTCTAATTTGTTTTTCCCTATATCTGTCTTTGTCTAACGAAATGACATCTGTCCTTTTTTCGATTGCTCGCCATCTCTCGCAAGATCCGGCAACTACTGTTGCTGCTCTTCTTGTCATTTGCATCCGTATTTGCATTACTAAATAATTTTCGATGGATCTTTTTTTGTACGCATTGAATCTTACTTCTACTTGCACGATATTATTCCTACATGTTTTCCCAAGGGCAGATGATAAAAATTATGTATGTATAAACTGCAGAATTTTTGTTTTAAGCAAATATTGTCGTCAGGTGACAGCTGCGTATGTGCCCAAATAAGTAACATTTTTAATTTTTTGGCGTTTTTGATATAAAATCGCGTTTTCTGCCCTAGATTTTTGTGCGTACTTTAATTCTAGACCAAAAACTTGCAATTCTGTAAAGCCAATTAAAAGATCCATCGAAAAACAATAATGTCGGTAAATCATACGGCTGCAGGATCCCCTTAAGACCTATTCTCGTAAGACTGTTACATTCGCGCCGTCCACTAAACCAAAGTGATTTAATTGTAAGCCAGAATTCTATATAATGTTATTAGATATAAGTCGGCTCAAACTACGTTTAAGCGTATAATATATTTTCGTTAAGGTATTGTTAACCTCGTACAATAGCACCTGGCCAAACACTTAAGCTCATTCGCTTAGTGCAATATTACTTATTATTTATTTCGTTAACACTCGGGGGGGAGTGTGTAGGGAGCAGCATATCTGTCTCCCTTCTGATTGGTCAGCCCCCTCTCTTGCGCTAGAAGAGAGGTGGAGAGTTACGAGGTTGGCAGAACTGGTCTCGACGACCGTTAGAATTGTACTGACTCTCGAGGCAGTTGCGTGGTCTGCAATAAAGTATTATATTATCAGCAGTAATCGAGTGTGTAATTATTCCTCGATACCTCTCATCAAGACGTCGGTAGTAGGCCGACACCCGGAGGCATAATCGACCTCCTGTGGTACCAAAT
>NW_027270416.1:0-6839 GCF_030848805.1 Temnothorax longispinosus | reverse complement strand
AATATGTTCACAAGCAGTGACATTCGGGGGGTATTTCGCGGTGCGTGCCGGGAGTGCGAATGCATGGAATACATTCGCAAAGTAAGTAATGATACAGCAGCAGCAGCAGCAGAATCATTTATTTTATGCATTTATTGTGGTCATCTACCGACAAAACATGTGTCAGTCTTCGAAAAAAAAGTGGAAGACACAAGTAATGCAGGTATGTATATTCATATACATTCTTCAATAAAAACATTAAAAATCGTCGCGCAGTTTAGAAAATTGAAATGTATTAAATTTATTAATTTACATATGAAATATTATTAGGCACATAAGATTTAGCCCGACCATAACGGCGTTTATCTATTCACTTGTGTATTAAAAATAGTTTTACTTTGCAATACTTTAATTAACCGCTTCGGTGTCACGTCTAAATATCGCGGTCATAATATCCCGGATATAATATCCTAACGACAAAATATTCCATGACAAAATATTCCCGGAAACAATTTATCATCCTTGGGGAAAATCGCGAGGTTGCCGCTTTAAGCATATATTATAACAACTCAGTCCTTTACTAGACAATTTCAAAAAATTAAATTTTTTTGGTTAAGATAAAACGTATTTTTATTATCAGTCTGTTTCAAGTGACCACGGTCACAGGTTACTTTTTTTTATTAATAACTTTTTAACCTCACAATTTTTCCCAAGAATAACAAATTGTATCTGGGGATATTTTGTCACGTGATATTCTGTCATGGAATATTTTGTCGCGGGATATTATGACCGGGATATTTAGACGTGTAACCCTCTGCTTCAGCTACTGTGCACATGTAATCGCAAACATATCTCATGCGTTTAAAATTTTTTTTTAGCCTTTATGGTCTCACCGATGCCACAGTTCGTTGACTGCAGCACTCCTACGTCAATTGCATCATCGTCAACTATTGCTGCTGGAAGCGACCTGGAATGCGACTTATACACATCTGATTTACTGGATATTTCGAACAATTCGCCTGCGTCTTCTGTCATCAGCAAAATTAAAACAGCATCAGCATCAGTATCGGCTGGAATTGATTTTCCTGATGCTGCTAGCAATAGAATGTCTATGCCATCACTTATAACAGTACAAAATGAACAGGAATCCCTTTATATACAACAATCTAAGTCGTCAAATTGCGAAAAGGTAAAATCAGTTGTACATTATTGCAAAGATTGTAACTTTATGACACTGAGGTTGGCAACATTTAGATTTCACTATCAAAATACGCATAAAGGACAAAAGAAATTAATTTGTAACAAGTGTAATGACATTTTTTTTGATTTTGTTCGTTATACTCGGCATTGCTTCAATTGCTCATATATTATAGATTCCATTACTCATGTTGATGATACTAATTTCAATGTATCGAATTTCAGTGAGTTCAATGATCGTAGTTATTGTATGGACGAGAATAATACTCTTAACAATATCAATGACTGTAGAGATTTGATTACTGATGAACGATTGCTAAGTAATATGTGTAGAGAACTAGAAGGTCAACATAGAGCTACAAAGAGTCTTATAAATGACGTAGTAAAACACGTTCAAAAAATAATGTACAATAAGGGATTGGATATCGATATTAGTAACTTTGATTCTGATAAAAAACGTAAGCGAGTGTATGAACGTAGTGGTATATATCTTCCTCCTCAGCCTGTTGTTCTTGATTCGACCAATATTGCTTATTTCGTACCATTCCAAAAACTCTTAGAATATCTTCTTCAAATCGATGAAATTGCTCTTTGGTTTAGGAAGCCATACAAATCGTCAAGCCTCGATGGTGTTCTTATGGATTTCTGTGATGGCATTAGGTTTGAAAAGCATCCATTTGTCCGCAGAAAATTGAGCAATGCTGTATATTTGTTGTTGTACAATGATGATGTAGAACTTGCTAATCCACTCGGTATGAAAAAGCATAACAGAGGCAAATTGTGCTTTTTTTATGTTGTATTTCTGAATATACCAGTTCATCTGAGATCAAAGTTATCTCACATTCATCTGCTTGCAGTTGGACAAGCCAGTCATCTCAAATTTAATGCTGCAAAAGAAAAGTTGCTTTCAGATTTTTTGTTATCATTAAGTAAGCTTTCTAGTGAACATGGTCTTCTTGTACAGACAAAAAATGGAGAAGAGACATTCCATGGAAGTTTGCTTGCATATACAGGTGATGCATTAGCTTGTCACAATATTGGTGGTTTTAAAGAAAGTTTTTCAAAAAATGTCAAAATGCCATGTCGCATGTGTAAAGCTCAGACTTCCGACTTCCCATTTCTTTTTTCGCACACGCAGTGCAAGTTAAGATCTGAAGAAGAAATTGTTGAGTTTAATAAACAGTTTAAAATGTGCAAAACGGATCTTGAAAAGCAACAACTACAAAGTCAATACGAAATGAAGTCAAATTCGTTTTTAGTTGATCGAGTGCCATATTTTTCTATGACAAAAGATTTGCTCTATGATCCCATGCATATTCTATTTGAAGGAGTTTGCAATAGAGAAGTTACTTTGTTTCTAAACGTGTGTATTCACGATAAGCATGTTTTTACCAGAAAGCGTTTGAATGATCGCTTGACTGCCTTCAGATTTCATCATTCTGTAGATAGCAGCTTGTATCCAAACCTCTTTCCAGCAGATTTGCAGTACACGGCTTCAGCTAGCTCTTGCCTGAATTTTATGCTTCATTTTCCGTTTATATTGTATCCTCTTGTCTCCGGCCACGAAGCTATTCTGTCGGAATATCTTGATTGTCTTATTATCTTGTGTCAAATAGTTCAAATTGCCGTTTCACCTGTTCTTGAAGCAGCAACAGTTGGATATTTCGAAGAAATAATTTCGCAGCATCATCAACTATATGAGAAGTGTTACGGTGCCAAAAATGTTTTCCCTAAGCTCCACATGCTGATTCACTTAACCGAGCAAGTAAAATTACATGGTCCACTTCGTCACCATTGGACTCTTCGGTTAGAAGGAAAACACGCCGTGTCAAAGGCAAAGAAATTTTTTAATTTTAAAAATCTGCCATTTTCTGTAGCGGAGTTTTTACAAATGAATCAATCTTTTAACATGTGGTACGATTCAGAAAAACCCGTTAAAAAATCTCTCTACAAAATTGGCATTTATACAGGTGAAACTTTTCTTCTGCCAAATAACATTGTACGTATGGTAGATAATTCAGGCGTTTCTCAGAATGATGATGATAGCGCAACGGCATTAGTGATTAAGAATGTAACATTAAATGAAGTGAAGTTTCAGCGTGGAGACATAATTACTTTTGAAGAATGTGACAGTTTTTGTATAGGAAACATTCTCAAAATTATCGAATGGAAAGATGAGATCTTCTTCGTATGCTCTCCATGTTCATTGTCCTCCTATATAAAATACATGAACGCATTTAAATTCAAAGAAATGAGCTATTCCGTTGTTGTTCACTCCAACAAATTATTGTCGCCATGGCCATTACTTAAATACAAAATAGGACGTGAAACATACATTATTTTCAAGCATATCAGAAATTCAGAAATTTGGGATTCTTTTTCATGTTAATTTTATTTTGAATTGTAATATATGTTCTATAATATGATATAAATTAATGTTTTTTGTATTTTTTCAAAACTGTTGGTTCTTTTTTATTTTATATTTTCTATTGCTATCTATTATTGTATCATGTACAGCCGTTATTAAATGTTCATGAAGACGATGAGAACAGTTTTCCACTTCCAAAATTTTCTAAGACGATACAACCATTGCTTCTCGGTACCGTCGCGACAAATCAAGAACAAAAAGAGTTGTCCTACCAAATGAAAACCGAACTGGTTCACCATATTAGGTAAGAATCGTTTATGTTGTATTTATGTTTATATTCGGTTCACGATCAAATTTTTTTCACTTACAGAGTAAACAATTTGTTGAAAGTACCAACCAGTGAGAAACAGGATGTATACAACAAGAAAATGTACAGGTTGCTTGGATCAACATTAACAAAAAAATACCCTCACATGCTTTGGGACACTCCATCTACCCGTTCTAAGAAAACCAAGAACACACAGATCTGGGTATTTTTTATATTTTATATGAATAGAAAAATGTAGTTATGAGTATATATAAATTACATAAAATTTGCAGGAAATTGCTGTATTATCACAGGTGACCAAATATTTTTTTTTACAGAGCACATTTGTTCACCATGTTAGTATGAGATTAAAACAAAGAAGGAACCGAGAAAAAAAGACCAAGTTGAGGCTTGAAACTTTATCTGAAACAACTGAGGTTGCAGAAGAAGAAAATTTGTCCGTAGAAGATGCTCAGAAGGAACTGAAGGTGATTATAATTTTTATCATTTTTCAAAAAGAAATTATGTACAATTTCAAAAAGTACATAATTTATTGCAGCTTCTGTCAAGTATGTTTTCACAAACTGTCGACCACACTAGTCTGTACTCAAGACTTCGTGTTCTCCTTCAAAAAACTGCAACAGAACGTGTTGAGTGCTCTCAGCTTCCATCATATTTTTTGGTTCAGGAAGGGGTAAGTAAAAGGAAGGGATAATTAAAGTGATTACTCTACTTACAATACATTATAACTAATGTTTTGCTACTTTATTTCATATTCATTTATTGTTATTTTTATATTATTTATTTTAAAGTTTTGTAGTTTATTTTTTATTCAAAGACTTTATGTTGAAATAATACTTTTATTTTCCAGCTTAGCATAGAATTAGAAATAAGAAGTAAAAATGAGATTTCCAAGGTGGAAGATGCAGTGGACACATGCATTAACAAATATTTCCAAACGGAACGTAATGGGGAAAAAAACGGTGAAAGATTTGGAAAACGACGTCAAAGGATCTCGCTGTATTTATAATTTTATCTGTTCTGTAAGTAAATATGTTAAATTTGAACTTTTACATGGGCGAATAAAATGACCTTTCTAAAATATATATTTATCTTACTTTTTCATATATGTATTAAAAAAAACATTTTTACTTATGACATTTAGAAATCGTGCATGTTACAAAATTGTTTTATTGTTTATGAAAATATAGAAACTATTATTCATTATATTGTCATACATTATATGGGCTATATTTATTTTTTTTCAAACCGATTGTCATTGTTGTGTTCTGATATGATCTACATGCGTATGTGAAATGTAATTGTGCTTCTTTGTAATGAGCTATTATTATTTTTTCTTTTTCAGACTGATAAGGAGTTGTCTCAAAAGACACCAGGACCAAAAGTAATTTTTTGCCCAGAGAAAGAAATTAAAAAAATTGTTTGTTCTTCTGATGAGGAAGTTATACTTGAGAAAGATTGTTCGATGACAAGAGCAAGCCTGCTGTGTCTTGTTGTATATTATATCAAGAACTTGACTTACCCTGCAGCATTTGCTCCGATCCTTGTCATTTTGCAAAAAATAGTTTTTCCACAAGATAAGTTCGGAACAAATCTCATGTCGCAAAAAGTGAAAGATACATTAAAAATGATGAATTTGCATTAAGTCTGTAATATGCTCCTCACTTTTTGCGACACGAGATACCGTTATTGTTTATTTTCGACGATCCAAATTCTTTTTTAACATTTTTCTACATTTTGTATAATTAATATTAATACGTTTGATGGTATTATTAGTTTTAAGGTATTATTAGTATCTTTTTATCTTTTATTTTCTCTTGCGATTATGATATGGTTTCTTGTTGGTACATTTAAAATTTCTGAGTATTTTCGGCATTTGTTTGCAGAGTAGCTAGCAATTATTTTTTTAAATCTGTTTCTTTTTTGAACCGTCAATACATGTTTTTCAAACGTGGAAGTAGCATCTCTGACTTTAATATTAATTTTCTGCTAATGTGCAAAAGCGATAAATGTGGGACTGCAGCAACAAATTAACAATTAATTAAAACCTACGTTTCTAAATTATCATTACGTTATCTAAGTTCTCGAAATGTAGCTGTTATGAAATTACTATTAGTTATTTAGTTCTCTATTTTGTCTAAATATTTTATCGTATATGAATAATAGATATTGCAAATTGTATTTACTTGTAAGTTGTTCATTATTTAAAGATATATAATAAATTGTGTATCTTATTAAATAGCGTCAGTTTGGTCTCTTGTTTTATATATGGACGAAGATTATATATTAATATCTATTGTAGAAGAATTTTGTCAGAGCTTTGTCTTTTCTAAATGTCAGTTATCTACATCTTTTCTTGTTCAAGTATTTCCAAGAATTAGTTAAGTTTTTTGTTGTCATTGCATTATTTTGTTTACATATTAAATGCGATTTGAATGTTTGAATATATTCTCAGTGAATTTTTTTTATAATATTTTTAGTTGAAATTTTTGAATATTTTTGCATTTTATAATCAATTATATTATGTTTTAAAAACATAATATAGTTGATTATAAAATGCCAAAATATTCAGAAATTTTAACTAAACATAAAAAAATACATTGGGAATATATTTAGACATTCAGATTGCATTTAATATGTAAACAAAACAATATGACAACAAAAAATTTAGCTAATTCTTGAAAATACCTGAACAAGAAAAAATGTATCTCCAATCATCCAGTACCGCATAACGTACTTCCTAACTTCGAGGTACCATCTTCCCTTCTATTTTTGAGGATACTTATGTCCCTCGTAATTACGTAGGGACTTTATTTAAACATGTACCTCCAATTTTTGGCAACACATGCTTACCGCATATATAATGTACTTCCTGACTTCGAGGTACCATCTTCCCTTCTATATTTGATGGTACTTACGTCCCTCGTAATTACGTAGAGACTTTTTTTCAACATGTACCTCCAATTT
>NW_027270415.1:0-6841 GCF_030848805.1 Temnothorax longispinosus | reverse complement strand
GTTACGGAAATGGTTGCTGTTATCGACGTCGAGGATTGAGCGACGGTAATCTATCGACTGAGAGAGCTCCGCAGAATAGTAGTCGTTGCGAGGGAGCGAGCGACACGGGTTCTGGCGCGCTTTTGTCATCGTGGTCGAGTCGAGTCGTAACGTGTCCTCGTCTCGTGTGTACTGAGAGATTACTTGGGAATTGCCGGTACCGTGCGTACGACTAAGGGCAGCAACCTGGAATACAAGGGGCACCGAGCCATTGCCAAGTACCTAGCGTACAATAGTGGGCAGCTACTAGAGAGAGAGAGAGAGAGAGAGAGAGAGAGAGAGAGAGAGAGAAAAGGCGACAAGTCGACACCACGCTTGTCCGCCTTTGCGAAGGTGCCCGACTTGCGGTATCCTTCCACCCGTCATTACACTCAACACCTCTACAGGTACGGTAAGGAGAGATAACACCAATCCGGCTCTCAGATGCGTACGGTATTTTAACCATTAATAGCGGGCGGCTGTTCGCCATATAACACTCGCATATTGCAATCGGCAGGCAATCGCGATCATCGCCATTGTCAAATAAGCATTATATTGCATGTTTATGAATATCGAACAATCTGCTGAAATATTCCCCTAAATGTATAAGCATATCAGTGTTTTTAATAAATGTATTGTGCAATGTATGTGTTTCAATTAAAAGTAGTTAACTGTGACTATTTTTTTTTGAAAGGTACGGTAAGCGACGCGGAAACAGAGTGAAAACTTATTATAACCTGAACATTTTATGGTCCTTCGAGCCGGATCTCACCGCGTCAGAGCTTAAAGTTGTTTTCACGCTGAATTCTACATTGCAAGATGGAAAATATGGAAGGACGGATCGCTCTGCAACGGAGTCGATTTGCACTTATACAGAACGAGACGGATCAAGACAATATGAGTGCTGATCGAACGAATCGACATCTGATCAGTGCTCGCCTGGATATGCTTGAGCAGAATTGGAATAAATTTCAAGAAGAGCATGAAAACCTATGCCTATCCGCCAGCGAGGATCTGAGAGACCATTCTTACTTGAGAGAACGCATATACGAACGCTGTCAAGCCTTCTATGTTTATGCTCGTGCCATGTTATTCACCCAGCTAGAAGAATTCGATACAGCGGATCGACATTCCAGATCGTCGCTTTTAGATCAAGGAGCGTCCCCACCGCCACAAGGAGCTTCCACTCCGCAACAAGGGGCGTCCACATCGCAACAAGGGGCGTCCACGTCGCAACTGCCACGCAGTGCATTACCACGCATTCAGCTGCCGATTTTCTCCGGAGACTACCCAACCTGGAGAACGTTTCATGACACTTTTACCTCTATGATAAAAAATAACTTCCATCTGACGGATGTCGAAAAAATGCATTACCTGAAAACATGCGTTAAAGATGAAGCCGCACGAATGATAGGCAATCTGGATGTCTCCGGCGACAACTTCTTAATTGCGTGGAATTTGTTGGTATCGAGGTATGAGAATACACGATTTTTGATCGAGGCGCAATTAGACAAGATAACGAGTCTGAAGCCACTCAAGACGAAGAATGCAATAGGCCTTCGAAATTTTATGACCACTGTATCGGAGACGACTGCGGCTCTTCGCTCACTGGGATGTGCGGTAGATAAATGGGATCCGTTATTGCTTCACCAAGTCGTGAAGTTGCTTGATCCTGAATCACGAGAAGCGTGGGAGGTTAAGCAAGGATCCTCTACTACTTATCCAACCCTCGAACAATTTGAGGAATTTCTCACTGGGCGAACACGGGCTATGGAGAATCTCAATCCAAATATGACTCAAAGAACGTCGGCTGCTTCCACTTCAGGAAAACCTTATTCGAAGGTCGCGGCGCATGCCGCAGCGTCTGCTTGCCCTTTATGCGGATCATCGCACTATCTAGCAAAATGTGAACGTTATCAATCGAAGACGGCTAAACAGCGTAAGGAGATTGTCATCAGACATAAACGATGCTTCAATTGCCTCGCACCTCACCTAGTTAAGAAGTGCACCTCCGTGACGCGATGCCTAAAATGCGGGAAAAAGCATCATACGACTCTTCACGAGAATCAACGAGAAATTTTAACCACACCTACTAGTACGCCGGCAAAACCGGCCAATCAATCTGAGGAGAAGTCAGATCCATCAGTAACTACTGACTGACAATTAAAGACATGTGCACACCAAACCGAACAGGCAAATCGTACGAGAAAGCTTACTTTACTTGCGACGAGTAGAGCTTTGGTAAGGAAGAGTAACGGGGATTTCCATCCGGTGCGTTTATTGATCGATCAGGGATCAGAGTTATCTTTCATCACGGAAGATCTAGTGCAACGAGCCCAACTCACTAGAACGGCCGCATCAATACCGCTTCTCGGAATTGGTGGCACTTATTCCGGACATACAAAGGGGAGTGTTTTCATACAACTGCACTCCATTCATGACTCAGCGTTACAATGTCAAATACGAGCCTTCATATTGCCACGTCTTACGGCGAAGTTACCATCGTGCAGCGTTAGTGCTCCAACCTGGCCTCATATTTCAGGACTCCAGTTAGCCGATCCGGAATACTACGTCTCTGGAACAATACAGGTCATAATAGGATCAGACAATTTTCATGTCGTGATACGACAAGGCATGATACCAGGTGATTATTCCTCGCCTACGGCGCAGCAAACCATCTTCGGATGGGTCCTCTGTGGCTCTATGTCAGCAGCCGAGACACCTGTTTCAGCGCATGCACATCATTGTTCACCGGATCAAGAATTACAAGATCTTCTTTCCAGATTCTGGACACAAGAAGAAATTCCTAAGTCGACTATAGCAGAGTTAACTGAGGAGGAAGAGGAGTGCGAACGACACTTTCTAACAACCTATTCACGAGATGCAACGGGCAGATATGTGGTTCGACTCCCTCTAAAAATCAATCCGTCGGTTTTGGGGGACTCTAAAGCAAAGGCTCTCGGTTGTCTTAAGAACCTGTTTCAACGATTCTCAAATCAAAGTACTTTTCAACAACTTTACGAAAACTTTCTAGAGGAGTATTTGAAGATGGGTCATATGAAAGAGGTTGACGCCTCCTCCGCTCAGAATTCTGTGGTGAATTATCTTCCCCATCATGGGGTACTACGAGAGAATAATCGAACCACGAAACTCAGGGTGGTTTTTAACGGATCCAGCCCTACCAGCAATGGCCTCTCGCTAAACGATATTCTACACGCCGGTGCCAAGCTTCAAATTGACATATGCGATATTCTGCTTTGGATACGTACCCATAAGGTTCTATTCTCTACGGATATAGTTAAAATGTTCCGTCAGATAGCTGTGCACCAGGACGATTGGAACCTACAAAGAATATTATGGATCGGATCGGAACAACAGCTTCTCGCCTACTGCCTTACCACAGTGACTTACGGACTACGATGTGCACCCTTCTTGGCGTTGAGAGCTCTAGAGCAATTGGTGAAAGAGGAAGGTCATCGTTTTCCTAAAGCAATCATTCCTATGAAGAAGGGCAGATTCGTCGACAACATTTATGGGGGATCTGATACGACATTAGAAGCTAAGGATATTATACAGCAAGTGAAGGGGCTTTGCAAGCAGGAGGATTTCCCTTGCATGAATGGAGTAGCAACTATCCTGATCTTCTCCCTAACTCGGAAGAGGGACCTACCGACATAGAAATCGATCCTACCTTTTGCAAGCTTCTGGGTCTCGTTTGGCGGCCATTTTCTGACACTCTGCATTTTTCTTCCACAGTTCCAGGCAATATCACCTTCACTAAGAGAGCAATTGCCTCGGACATAGCCAAGTTGTATGATCCTCTAGGGCTGATTTCGCCTATTATAATAGGAGCGAAAATCATATTGCAGGAGCTATGGCTGTTGAAAACTGGATGGGACGAGCTGATTCCTGTCAATTTACAAGAAAGATGGACTGCGTTTCGACAACAACTATTACAGCTCGAACCCCTCTCTATACCGAGATGGCTCGGTGTTCTTCGTTGCGATACTTCGAGGATTGAAATTCATGGATTTTCAGACGCATCTCAACTAGCCATGGCGGCGGCGGTGTACATAAGGATTCCGAATGGCGACAATACATTTTCAGTACAACTGGTGTGCTCAAAGACCAAAGTTGCGCCTCTTAAGCGGCTCACCATTCCGCGACTTGAGCTTACTGCAGCTCTCCTCCTCGCGCGATTAATAGCAAAAGTGGTAAAAGCTCTCGAGTTGTTCGAAGCACTGGTATTCTGTTGGTCAGATTCAGAGGCAACGATTAAGTGGATAACTGCTAACCCATCGCGCTGGAAGGATTTTGTGAGGAATCGCGTGTCCGCCATACAAGAACTTTTGCCCAATGGATCGTGGCGTTTCGTACCGGGCAAACAAAACCCCGCTGATCTTGCAACACGAGGCCTAAAAGCGGATAAACTGTTCCACCTTGACCTTTGGTGGAAGGGACCAAAATGGTTATCCGAATCGCAAGCTTCTTGGCCTTACACGGAATACAGATCGACATCAGACATAGATATGGAGGAGCGTCCTGGTTATGTTATGATTGCTTTAGTAAGTCTGCCTCCATACTGGGAGCTATTACGCAAGTATTCCTCTCTTACTAGATTACTGCGTGTCACTGCGACGTGTCGCCGATTTGTAAACTGCTTGCGTAAAATACCTCAGTCTTCTCCTTCTAATTACCCATTAACTCCAATTGAGATCCAGCAAAGCCGGGATTTATGGGTGCGAATTGTACAACGAACATGGTTCCATGAGGAGATACGACTCTTAGTCAAAGGAGAGCAGTTACCGAAGTCAAATTCCTTGAATCGACTCACTCCATTTATCGACCGGGACGGTCTGCTTCGAGTAGGTGGCCGTCTTCATTTTGCCCAGATTGATATGGAAGCCAAGCACCCGCTTATTCTACCTAGGAGGTCACCATTGACCACGCTCGTCATTGAAGATACTCACAGAAGATCACTTCACGGAGGCACCCAAGTGACTTTGAGCCTCCTGCGTGAGAATTTCTGGATAATTGGAGGAAGGGCGCCAATACGATCCCACATATTAAGATGCGGACGTTGTGTTCGGTACCGCGGCATTCGAGCAAAACAAATGATGGGCCAACTTCCCTCCGTAAGAGTGAGCCCAGCGCGGCCCTTCTCCCATTCAGGCCTCGACTATGCCGGACCCGTGACGTTGAAGACGTGGAGAGGGCGGGCAGCAAAGTCCTACAAGGGCTACTTGGCTATATTCGTCTGTCTCGCAACATCTGCCGTACACATCGAAGTAGTTACGGATTACACTACAGAAGCTTTTATAGCTGCCTACAAACGCTTTAGCGGAAGACGAGGTATATGCTCCATCTTGTGGAGTGACTGCGGTACAAATTTTATGGGAGCCAACGCTGAGTTGAAACGTCTATTTCAACAATCCTCTCACGAACTTGGTGACATCGCCTCCCTTCTGGCTAATGACGGTACCGAGTGGAGGTTCAACCCTCCATCTGCTCCTCATTTCGGTGGAAAATGGGAAGCGGCTGTGAAATCAGTTAAATTTCACCTTAAACGAGTCCTAGGGGAGAAAGTACTTACCTATGAGGAGATGACCACTATCACTATACAGATTGAGGCCGTATTAAACTCTCGACCTCTTTGTCCGCTCAACGACGATGTCAACGACTATGCCGCCTTAACTCCAGGGCATTTTTTGATGGGACACGCACCGACTGTCATACCGGAACCCAATCTAGCTAATGAGCCCCTGTCACGACTTACTCGATGGCAGTTACTTCGCCAAAACGTAGAACACTTCTGGACGAGGTGGTCCTCGGAGTGTTTGCAGCGATATCAGGCCATCTCTAAGTGGCACCATCCTACTAACGAAATAAAAGAGGGTTCACTAGTTTTGATTACAGATGAGCGCTATCCTCCTGGGAAGTGGCCTCTAGCCAGGGTCACCCAATTACACCCTGGACCCGATGGTTTGACCAGAGTCGTCACCCTGCGAACTTCAACGTCCACCTACAAACGACCTATAGCCAAGCTGTGTATCCTACCTACGGACCCTGACCCAACGTATTCGACAATTCTCTTGTCGAAGGCGGGCAGGAATGTTACGGAAATGGTTGCTGTTATCGACGTCGAGGATTGAGCGACGGTAATCTATCGACTGAGAGAGCTCCGCAGAATAGTAGTCGTTGCGAGGGAGCGAGCGACACGGGTTCTGGCGCGCTTTTGTCATCGTGGTCGAGTCGAGTCGTAACGTGTCCTCGTCTCGTGTGTACTGAGAGATTACTTGGGAATTGCCGGTACCGTGCGTACGACTAAGGGCAGCAACCTGGAATACAAGGGGCACCGAGCCATTGCCAAGTACCTAGCGTACAATAGTGGGCAGCTACTAGAGAGAGAGAGAGAGAGAGAGAGAGAGAGAGAGAAAAGGCGACAAGTCGACACCACGCTTGTCCGCCTTTGCGAAGGTGCCCGACTTGCGGTATCCTTCCACCCGTCATTACACTCAACACCTCTACAGGTACGGTAAGGAGAGATAACACCAATCCGGCTCTCAGAGGCGTACGGTATTTTAACCATTAATAGCGGGCGGCTGTTCGCCATATAACACTCGCATATTGCAATCGGCAGGCAATCGCGATCATCGCCATTGTCAAATAAGCATTATATTGCATGTTTATGAATATCGAACAATCTGCTAAAATATTCCCCTAAATGTATAAGCATATCAGTGTTTTTAATAAATGTATTGTGCAATGTATGTGTTTCAATTAAAAGTAGTTAACTGTGACTATTTTTTTTGAAAGGTACGGT
>NW_027270414.1:0-6863 GCF_030848805.1 Temnothorax longispinosus | reverse complement strand
CTATATAAAATCATGTTTTTCTTTTCATTAGTAACAATAAATTTAAAAATTATTTTGATATACAGGGTGTTGCAGGTCAGGTCAATAAAACTTCAGGGTCTTATAGGAAATTGAATTGGGAACAAAAAAGTTTCTTCTATATTTCTATAAACGTAGGTTCGGAAACGCTTCGTTAAAAAGTTATAAGTAATAACAATTTTAAAAACCACGTTTTTTTATGATTTTAAAGACATTACTAATCGGACACAATACGTAAAGATGTGCCGAACGTTATCAAGTCCTATCGGAATGAGCCGACGAGTGTCCCTTTTGCCTCAAATATCAGTCATCTCTCGTAGAAAGTCTCGGTCTATATATTTTATATGTCTGTGATATATACACACATTTATATATTTGTTTGATAATAGCAGAAAAATTCAAAAATATAAGAATCAATAAGAAAAAGCTATTTTATGACTTTATTTTAAAAATTATTTTACAACATAAATTTTTTCAACGATGTTTATATTTTTGAACAATATCGAAGTGATTAAATAAATTATTAACATTTACAATAAATTAATGAATGCGCAGTCAATCGACATTATCATCAGTGGAACCTTCGTCATAATATACGTTTTGGCGCGTGTTATCAAAATCCAATTCTGGACCTGTTTGAGATACCAGTTCAATAATGCCTCTGTAACATACGAACACAGAAAAGATCATCGTACCTTCATAATGATTATAATTATTAATATTAATATTTATTTGCAAGAAATAATCGCGTAAATAGTAAATATATATGCAAATTTACTTTAATAAGTCCCCTTCAAAGGTTGACCAAGAGACCGTTGCTGGATTCGTAACCTTATATTCCAATAAACTATTCAGAGCGTGTTGAAGTTCCTACATAACGAGAAATTATTTCAAAACAATTTCCTTTCTCTAAGAATGCACATATACATATACTAACACCATATGCACACCTGTATCATTTCTCCAGTTCCTCGTTCACAAATAATGTCTTCCGAAAAAGAACGAATTATATATTGTCCTTTTTCTCGTCCTAAAATATCATGTTATTACTATTACATGTGCACGATTAATATATTAAATGATGAACACATTCAAGTAGGAAAGCGTTAACTTACTTATCGATATATTTGAACCGGCGAACAATAAAATTGGTACACTTATACACGTAGTGTCATGCAAAAATATGGCAGTAGAGCGTTGTTTTGTGAAATATGTCAAGTATGGACTAGGAAACCTGGAAACTTTATTGTTTACGCTCGACGGATGTATACATACGCTACCGTCTTCCGGTGTCCAAGCATTCACCCCATGTTTATTAATTCGCCTAGAACAGTTAGTTAGAATCGGTATACATTAACGTTGAGCATTATAGATGTTATGTTTCAGTCAAATAATGGAGAATTAAAATAAATCAATGTCTGCACCTTATAACAGCGATGTTAGGATATAATCCTGCACAGACAATGGCTTTTATCAATGCTATGTTATCTGAATTTCTGTTAGAGTTTATATAACTTGGATTTTCGCTGTCTAGAAACTTCATATCATACAGATACTGTGCAAATTGTACTTTCATTTCGGAGAGGAGCTTCAACGTATTGAAAGAGAGGAAATATTCTCGGCAAAACTGGCGAGCATTTCCTCTTTGACGTGCAATTTCATATCTTCTCAAAGCTTCTGCGAGAGCAATATGATCGCTACATTGTTCCATGCTCAGTTCTAACTTTTTTTCATTAGCCTTTTCTTCTTGCCCTAATGGGCAATAGAAAGCGTCTTTAAATGTGAGACTAGCAGCAATAGCAAATATTGGCTCGACACAGGAAAACAATGCGCCCCACAGAATCATTTTTCCTATAATAAAATGTATGTTACATTAAAATTACAAGTCAGCTTTGCAACAACAGCAATAATAAAATTACCTGTTCTAGGGTCAAGTGGCAAGTGCGCTAAGTGATAACCCAAAGGAGTTAAAGTCTCATGTTTGTCGAGGGCATTGAGTGTCTCAAGTAACTCGAGAGACAGATCAATGGCTCTTAAATCTGGTGGATCCATGACGGTAGCTAGGAACTCTTTAACTTTCCCTAATTGCAGGATTTTTATTTGCAAAATTACTTCTTCTAAGCGCGTTCTCAGCATCTCTGGCAATGGATATGAAGCAAATGTCATTTCTCGTGCTTTTGTATACATATGATAACACTCTCCACTTTTAACCCTATGTAGAACACATAATATATATGTTTAGTTTGATCTATACAGAGAAATTCGATAAAATGCATTATTTTTCTTCTAATATAAAACTATAGTAAAATATAATGTGTCGCACCTGCCAGCCCTACCGCGTCTTTGCTTCGCATTAGCTAAAGACACCCATTCAGGCTCTAAAGTTTGAATATTATTTTTTACATCAAATTTTCCAAATTTTGTTTTCCCACAATCTATTACATACACAACATCTTCTATAGTTATTGACGTTTCAGCAATTGAAGTCGCAATGATTATTTTACGAACGCCAGGAGGTGATTCTTTAAATATAAGTTTTTGATCAACTGTCGGCATGCGTGAATGAAGAGGATAGATAACGTATTTTTCTGTAAAAAAAATTTTTTTGATCATGATGCTGTATCAGATTGTATCAAAATAGCTATAAACTTTATAACACAATTAATTATTAGAAAAAAGAAATAAACTTGATTTTATCTAATTTGAAAAATCAGTTCGTTAATTTGACGATTCAATATACATATAAATTAAAACTAAACATAAAAGTACCATATACTTATACTTAAAGCAAAAATAATACATATATACTTACGACTTGGATAATGTTCAGAGTCTAACATCATTTTATTTAATTTCGATATATCCATCATACCAGGTAAAAAAATAAGAATAGCTCCAGGATCTTTTGTATTACAGATATATCTAACTAATTTTTCTATGAGCTCTAATGAAAGATCTTCACTAATTGGATTCCGTAATTGATTAGTAACATGTGTTTCATATTTCTTCTGTAATTATGTAAAATTATTTACCATAGAGATAAATATCATCATTAGTAAACTTTAAATAATCATTATACTTGTATATATGTCACAGTAAAAGTGTGAAATCAGTAAATATATACACTTACTAGTCAATGTATACATTTAACTAAATTTTATGTTTCAAATTTATAACTTTTAATAAAGAACATCATTATCACACGTGATTGGGTTGGGTTAGATTAGCTTTTTTGGGATAGGGACGCAGGCCACTACCCCTCTATCTTGTCACTTACCTCTATCTCTACACTCATACTATAATGAGTTATAAATTAGAAATACTTTTGTAAGTGTATATATTTACTGAATATCAGGCTTTTGCTGTAACGTATATAAATATATAATTTCTTTCAAGTAGTAGAAAATATATTATTCATATTTACCTCAGCTGTAAGTTGTCTAATATAAGGTTGTAATATGTTTAAAAATTCTTCTTTTTTATGTTGTTGTTCTTTGTATCTTTTTAGGTGCTTCCTGTAACCTATAGGTTCTAGGGGTGGATCGGGAAATCTGTATCTAAAAATTAGAAAACATATAATTATTATAAATTTATATCTAGAAATTAGAAAATATAATTATTATGATATTATAATTATATTTGCATTATATTTATATTAATTCTCTCATGTATACATAATCTAAAATCATTTAAAAACTTATTTAATGACTATCTGAAATCTTCATCAAATATATCAATAATGTAGGATGAGAGATCGAAACCTGTCGATTTGTAGTCGATAAGTTTTAGATTCGATCCCAATTCTCATCTCATATACGCCTTCATAAAATGCTGATTAAAGAGTTGAAAATTTTGAGTGAAAGAGTATGAGGTTATTGTAGTATGTGAGATTGTAATTCAAGTACAATAAACTAATTTGTACATACAATTTCAATAATATTATGTCAATACTTACTTCACAAGTGATAAAACATCTTCTAAATAAAATTCTTCTACTGGATAGGTGAATCCTGGTATATGTATCATCGGACATTTGTTATAATATGCTGAAAAGCTTTCAGCATTCAATGTTGCACTCATCAAGAGAACTTTTAAATCCATTCTCTAGAAAATATGTTAAAAAATATTATAAATCAAATTATAGAACACGATCATATAATTTATGGACAAAATTGCATGTTACAAAAATAACAAAATATATATCTAAAAAAATAAATAAACTAACACAGAACATAACAAAATGCAATCTAAATAAAGGTAATTATGTAATAACGACATGATGCCACTAAAACTTACTTTCGGAATAATTTGCTTTAATAATGTCATGACAAAATCACTTTCTGTGGTACGTTCGTGAATTTCATCCAATATTACATGAGAGAAACTTTTTAATGCTGGATCACGCTTCATAATTTGTAATAATATACCAGTGGTACAAAACAATATACTTCCTTGCTCTCGCACTGAAGTTCTATAGATAAAAGGAATCAAAGTGAAAGAACGTCATTTTTTCTTATAAAATAATGTATAGTATAGATATCACACGTAAATTTACTTTTCAAGTCGTATCTGATAACCGACAGAGTTTCCAAGATTTTCTGCTCTTTCCATAGCTACACGTTCAGCAACGGAAATAGCGGAGATCCTTCTAGGCTGCGTGCAAACTATTCGAGTAACGCTACCGTTTCCAGCTTCTAACTCATCATCCAATATAAATTGTGCAACCTGTGTAGTTTTGCCGCATCCTAAAATTTTTTGAAAAGACAATCATTAGTAACAACTTATTATATTGGTTCCATTGATTAAAATTGAAAATTCGAATAACTAAAAATTACACCAGCATATGTTTAATGTTCAAAATAAAATTTCTTTAATTGCTTTAATAAATGCAGATAATCAGAAATAAAAAATAATAATCGTAATAACATTCTATCCTATGTTAGCAAATAATTTCTGCAACATACCGGTTTCTCCACTAATAACAACAACTTGATTATCATCAACCAGTTGTAATATTTCTGATTTTTTTTCATATGCCGGTAACTTTGATCGAAATTTCAACATCGCTCGATAAGCGTCCTGCCTCTGTTTTTCTCTGTATTCATTTTGTAATATTCGGTCTGTATCACTATCTCTTTGCAATTTTGACTGCACATTCATAGCTTTAGCAATATTCTGCTGCATATCACCATATATAATGTCTAAAAATTTTCTTTTAAATTGAGTATCGTGTATTTGATGATACTTGTTGCCATGCTCGGACTTGCAATTTTCATAAGAAGAATTGTAAAAGCTCTTTGAATTATTTAATATAGCTTTAATTCTTTGCTCCACTCTAGGTGATAATCTGAGCACTTCTTGAGCATTTCTTTTTTGTCTCTCCAAATTTTTGTTTCTATAATACAATCCTATTTCTTTTCCCCTCAGTCCAGGAGGTCTTTGTGCTTGCGAATACGCTCTTCCACGTCCGGATGTAGACGACTGTGTTTGTTCTAAAAAATTTATAATAATTTGCATTTGAGAAATATTTAATTTTTTCTTTATTTAACAAATTTCTATTACTCAACAATGCATACTTTAAAGAATAGCAATTATTATAAAACTGAAATATCAACAACGTTTAAAGTAAGTGTTTAAAATTTTTGAAAATATAGGTTTAGGAGTGAACAGAAAATATTAATGGGAGTTTTATTTGCGCTTTGTTTAACAGAGTAATTAACTTAATATATTAATAGCTAAAAAATTATTTAGTTTATGTGTTAATAAAATTATTAAGTATGATTTATTTCTGGTACAAACAATTGAACATCTTGCTAACACACAATGAACATTACATATTGATTTAACAAAAGACTCTCATTCAACGCCTATTTCAATAAAATCTGTCATATATTAGTTAAGTTTATAAAAGAAACATTGCGCATCGAAAAATACACATCCATTAAACATCCATTATTTCTTGATTCATTTCTAAATTACTTTCAAAAACTCCATACAAAGAAAAAGAAAAAAGACAAGATATAAAAAGAAAAAGACTATTTTAGACCTAGAATACTATATACATAATAAAAGATAATTGTTAATTGATATATGAGCCAATTTTACAACCGCTAAGAAAATATTTCTCGCAACACGATTCCTTCATTACCTCTTAGCTAATTCCGTCTAGTATAAATAAAGAATCTTTAAAGAAATAAAATATCTGTTGAGTTTCAAACCATATTATAATTTAAAAGATTTCGCAAGAATCGAATTACAATCAATTAAATATTTTAAATAATCTAGGCCATTCTCTCAATAGAGATCTGTTAATCGTAAAGATTTTACAAGAGAAAGTTGGAGTCACACGAAAGCACGTGGGACTCCAAAAATCGAGCTCTCACTGATTAATTATTTTTCCCGCTGATATTCGTACCAAAAGTAAAAAGAAACGATTTGTCCAACAGAAGGCTCTCGTACGACAGCAATAATGTGACAAATGACTTTGGAAATGAATTTGGAGCATTCTTCGGGCGATCTTACCGTCTCTGTTGTGTCGCGTGAAGGAGTTCGGCATGCCTCTGAAACCGCGTCGGTGCGACATTTTTGCGAACACCAGCAAACAGGAAAGATTCATTAACACCGGCACGTCGAATCTAATAATCTATACGCGGCTTCTCGCGTCCTCGCGTATCGCGACGAACGTCAACTTTTTCACGGACAGTCCGATCCAACCTCACTGAACGTGGTCTTTTTGGTCGCGACGTCCATTTAACAGGTTTTTTTTTCTTTTATACTCCACTCTGTTGCACTTTCTGCACCTGAGATGAAAGAGACGTAGTCAGACATGAGAGAGAAAAAGAGAA
>NW_027270413.1:0-5000 GCF_030848805.1 Temnothorax longispinosus | reverse complement strand
CGGATACATCTTTACGATGCTGATGCTGATGCATAAGACGCGAACAAATCTATGGTTCTTCTTCGGCGGTCGACACCGATGTGATTAGGTGCGTGTTGTTTGGAAATCGCGCCGCGATTTGCCGTGCGCAGGCTCTCCCCCTCCACTTACACACACAGAGCGTCTCTGTGTGCGTAACCAGTCACCCACCAGGGGTATAAGATTATATTTTTTATTCTCAATCGTTCTTAAAAATCACAAATATTCCATTGCTAACGGTGAAACGGTGCTTGTTATCGTGTGATAACGTGCGTAGATATGTTAAATTGTTGCAATATAATAGAAGCATTTAGTTTTTTGCAAAGAAAAGGGATAATTGCACAAACTATATTTATAGAAAACATGTATAACTAAAAATATATATGTAATTGATAAAAAATTAATTTTATCATAAAAATACACATATGTGCAAGGATGAACCTACATTAATTCTTCGTGCCAAAGTCCGGCAGCAATTAGCATCAACTTGTGATTTCGCAAAAAAAAAACAGAGTACGTAGCTCGAATGAAAATATCTCAAGGATAGCTCGTGAGAATAAAGATTATTCCGAAGATTGGAAGAATTTAATGTGGAGCGCGCAGAGGTTCGTGCTGGTGTTGGTCAAAATTTGATAAAAGGCACTCGCTCGCCTTTTGACGGACGTGAATCGATTTCCGCGTATCTTTCGTAATATCGGTCCCGAGAATTCGGGGAAGGAGCCGATCTAACGGGCGGACAAGGTTGCAATATATTGCTTCGTCCTGGCCGTAATACTCAAATCAGATTGATAGCCGCGTAAATGTAGGCTGGGTGGTCCGAGTGATTCTAATGCGACGAAGGACCTGCTCGGGTTAATCGGTCACGAAAACATTTCAAGGGGTTGCACAGTGGGGCCGATTCCCGAAAAGCTGGCCAAAAGTCGAAAAATAAAGTTTGAATTTATGGGATTTGAAGTACATAGATGTATAGAGTAATGTTCAAAGAATATGTAACGGCCCTTTATAAGGGCTAATTAAGTATACATGGCAGGTATAAGCCAGTACAAAAAGGACCTGCGCACGAGTAACAGCTCGAACGTCCGAGCTCATGTTCAAGCGTCATATTCAAAAATTCGTAGAAAATCGTAAAGTTGATCTTTTTTAATTCTACAAAGCGGATGTTTTAAATAAAAAAACGTAGTTTATTATCGTATTTTTGAAAATGAATCCATTTCCGCTGCTATAACGGGCGTTGACAAAGATCTTATTAAAATATTTCATATTATTTTACAAGCTATTACAAGTGGTCATGAAATTAACATACCAAATTTCCAAGAATACACAATACAAACAGCTCGAAAATTTGTCGATTTATATCCCTGATTCTACATGCCTACTTCTATACACAAACTTTTAATTCACGGCTCTGAAATAATACAATCTGCTTTACTGCCAATCGGACAAATGTCTGAAGATGCACGGGAGTCTTGTAATAAATATATTAAAAGATACCGTGAAGATTTTGCACGAAAATGCAGTAGAACAAAAACGATGGAAGATCTTTTCTTGCGCTTGCTTAGCGTCATCAGATCAGTATAATATATCAAGTTTAAGAAAATTGCCACAAAAGAAATTAAAATCCTTATATCCGGAAACAGTTGAATTGCTTACTTCACTATCACTTTATGCGTCCAGTGCTGATTCTATCTCTTCTTTTTCGATCTCATCAGATTCTTCAGGTTTAGATACAGATAATTCAACTGATGATGAAAACTAATTTGTATGTAAATTTTATGTAAATATTAGGTACTTGCATGTAACTATTTGTATGAAAATATTAGATTAATATTTTTGTAAACACAAATTTATTTTTTACATTCGGCTTTGTATTGTACTTCTTAATTTATTTGTCACAAGTTTTTTTATAAAATAAATAAAAATTATGGATTTTAGAAATTTTGTATTCGTCATTTTACATCTGCCATTCATTTTGTTTCCAGATTCGTTATTTGCGACCCCGAAAACCTATAAATTCCACGTTTCACATAAATTAAATAAAAATAACGGTTTATAGATATGCTTTTTAGTATTTCATAACCGCCATTTTGTTTTTTTGTTTTATTTTGACTTCAGATTACTAACCAGCGACTTTGAAAACGTATGTGTACAAAATTAAACATAAAATCAATAAAAATTACGATTTATAGATATGCTTTGGTAATGTGAAAATCAAACAATAACATATTGAAATTGATTCATAGTGATATTTATTTTTTTAAATTCATCAAGAATTTTTCTTTATTTTGCTATACTAAGGACATACATATATTAATCAAGTATTGCAACATGACTAATTTATTATTCTAATGCTTTGCGGTATACAATATTTTTGGTTTTCTGGTCGATAGACTAATGTAGGTAAGGGAAGTCGGCAAATTGGATCCGTAACTTCGGAATAAGGATTGATGGATTGAGATTTTCAGAGGCTGGTTTTCCCTTACGGAGCAAAGACATATGAATATTTTGGCGTGCCCACTCTGGAGCAAACAACATATAGTTGTCTATGGGAAGAGCATAGACTTTTTAAGTTAATGCCTGCTACCTTGAGTGACTGTCCTTGAGCTTTATTTATAGTCATTGCAAATGCAAGTCATGTATACTGGATATTGCAATCGCTTGAAATCGAAAGGCATGTCAGGGAGTATTGTAGGAATTCGTGGAATAAAACAAATATTCTCTCCCCTTTAGCACTGCCAGTTAATAATGTCGTTTCTGCGTCGTCGCTTTCACACGTTGGGCATGAGTTTCTTTACACATAGCTTAGTCGGTTCCATTGCACTATTTAGGTGGATCCAGATTACGCAATAATATTATCGATGATGCAAATTTCAAAATTAATCTGTGTTGTGGCATTTCAGCTGTTTCCAAATTTAAGAACTCAATGGGATAAAATATGTAGCTTGCTCACTTTCCATGACAAAATCGATAGATTTGTAGTTGTGGCTGAGCCGTTCGACTTGAAGGTTCGCTGCTTCGAATCTCCTTGGCATTAGTTTGTAAACAATAATTTCTTGTCAATAATAGTACGCTTCGCGATCCCTACCCGATTTCAAAATTAAGTGTACGTTTCGCGATTTCTGTCTAATTTTAACTGGCGCTTTCATTAATTTTTCGCTTAGGAGGGAAGAACTAAAAATATTGTGTATTGCAATGCATTTGAATAATAAACTTTTTGATTAATAAAATAGAACGTAAAGCGACAAAGAACTTTTCTTCTTTGCTTTTTGAATCTTTGATTAATAAAATAGAAAATAGAACTTAGATTTATAAAACAAACATTATGAATTCAAAATATTATTGTTTAATTTCCACGTTACCACAAATGCAGTTATTCCACATAAAAAAAAGCTCTGGCAACGCTGGGTACTTTAAGGTAATTTATTTAAACAAAATTTTTCAATATTGTATATTGTTTTATATTCTTCAACACGTTCTGCAAAAAGAAGTGAAAATGTATATAAAATGCATTGAAGGGGATGAAATTTGAAGGAGAGAGTGGGATGTGTCCAGTTTTCATGCATGGTAGCCTTCAAAGAATGTAGAAATGTATAAAGAACATACAGACATACAGATATTCTATTATATGTATATAGATAGATAGAAAATAATAAACATTCTCCCAATCGGTTGTTGTCGTTAATCAATTTATATTTTGCGCACATACACGCACGCACATACAAACTCACATGTAATCTGTTTTTTGCCATTTATATAATTGCACGTTTTAAACAAATTATTTTATTTTTTATAAATTTGCTATAGAAATTTGTAATAACGTGATAAAAGAAATGACGCACACGCTCTCTCTCTCTCTCTCTCTCTCTCTTTCTCTCTCTCTTAAAACACTGTAAATATCAATTTTATGCGGACGATCTTGTAATTTATTTGCATGTCCAGCCTGGCCTTCTTGCCGATGCGATTGTTAGGATAAACGAGGACATAAAGAGAGTCGTGCAGTGGGCTACTGAAAATGGGCTCAAAATTAATCCTAAGAAAACGCAAGCGATTATTGTGGGGACGCTGCGTTATATTAGTAGTCTGGAGAGTGACGCGTTACCATCCATCTATGTAAATGACTCCGTAATACCTTTTTCGGACTTAGTTGAATATCTGGGTGTTACATTAACCTGTTCGCTATCGTGGGAAAGGCAGATCTCGAAAACAATAACGAGAGTTAATTCGGCGTTGTATCAACTGAAGCTTTGCAAGCATCTCCTACTGCTTCCTCTTCGCATCATGCTGGTCTCGGCCCTGATTGTACCTATACTTGACTACGGCTGCACGATCCTAACTAACATCACGGGCGAACAAAATCTTCGCTTGCAGAGAGCCTACAATAGATGCGTCCGTTTTATTTTCCAGGCCAAGTGGGACGAACATATAACGCCTTACTTCGACAGACTTGGTTGGCTTAAGATCAGTTTCCGACGTTTGTACTTCGTGGGGAGCCTTACTTTTTCGGTGCTAGCAAAGAAAAAACCCGAGGTCATCTTTTCAAACTTCGTGTTCAAACATGACAGAGTCACGCGTAAAATAAGGGCTCCGCTCGGTACCTTGATCCTTCCGCAGTGTCGCACAGAGTTCTACAAGCGTTCCTTCTGTAGTTCTGCCGCGGAACTGTGGAACGGCATACCTCCGGACATACGCAATGCGTCTTCTTTACCGGTCTTTAAATCAAAACTGTACAACCACCTACTTGCAATGTCTGGACGAACCCACGGCTGATACCGATTATGTGCTTAATGTTTTTTTTTCCCTATTTTTAATTTTCTCTTATTTTATTTTACTTTTATATCTTTTCTTTTTTGTTTTTGCGACTACAGTCATATCTGTGTTATATATTATTACACTACGTCTACTTTCTGTACATATGTTTCTACGCTTTAGGGGATGTATCCCAGAGCGTGTAATAAATAACGATTCGATTTGATTCGATTCTCTCT
>NW_027270412.1:0-6923 GCF_030848805.1 Temnothorax longispinosus | reverse complement strand
AGTTTCGTAATGGTTGAAAAAAAATGTAATTATACTTAAAACATTATGCATGCAATGTGAAACAATTATGTAGATAATTTCTTAGTAATTTTTGAAGGATTTGAAATAATAATATCTGTATGAAATATTATAAATATATTCATATATGTATATAATAGGTACATTTACATTTATATAGAGATATACACATTATTGTTGCAAGTAAACGTGTTAATAAAAAACTATTGAAAAACTATTGAGAGCGAAGTAACTATTGGATAACTATATTAGATTTGAATAGTACGTATATACTATTCAAATTTTGAAAGTCCAATAGTTAATTCGCTGTCAAGTTTTTTTCATAATATTAATAAAGAATATTATATATTAAACATTGTTAAGTTCCGACATTTTTCTTTAAATGGTACATTTTTTTTTTACTTTTTGATTTTCTTGGTAAGTGAATTGGCGCATTCTTAGTCGAATATAATAAAAAATTGCATAAGATAAGATGTCTGAACCGTGATCTTTACAAGGAAATGTGAATTCATAATTATCCAATACTTCATCTACCGTTAAATTAAAGACATTTGAATTAGTCGCGTGTTTAGAGAAACATTCTTCAACATATTTGATTAAATTAAAAAAATGTAAATTTGCATGAATTAAGCCTCCTCTTGTTTTCATGTTAACCAATTGCGAAACTGATGTATTAATGTCGGACCTTGTTAAAGCTTCTTGACAAAATTTACAAGTTCTGTAAATTTCATTCTTTAATATTTGCTTACATAGATAGCCTGTAAAAGCAGTATATAATCATGTAATTTACAAATATTTATTTAAAATTCGAAGCTATGATTTCTACTAAAAGTAAACTTACATTTCAATAGTTGATAAAAAAAAAATTTTTTATATAAAAAAATATATAAATATATATGTATAATTGTAAATAAAATATGTCTATACATGTTTTCCTTCTCTTATATAATTTCTATTCGCACATACAGGCAAAATAATAAAAAGATGAATCTAAAAATAATTAAAAAGATCATTTTCGCATTGTATTTAAAAAAAAAGAGAAGTTTGAGGAAACGAGAAAAATTTGCCTATATATAATCATATATAAATTATGCCAGACTAGAGTCAAGCTCAACAGGGTCTTTTTTCCCCGCTAATTTCTTCCAAGCCCGTTCCCTTGGTAGTGGTTTCGCTGTAACTGTAACTGTTGTTATATACATATAGGAAAATTTTCCTTATTTCCTCAAACTTAACTATTTATAAAAAATAAAATGCGAAAATAATCTTTTTAATTATTTTAGATTCTTTTTTTCATTTTTCCTGTATATACGAACAGAGATTGTACAAGAGAAAGAAAACATGTATGGGCCTATTTTATTTATAATTATATATATATATATTTATGTTATGTTTTTGTATGATTATTACTGTCATATTAACATTATATGTATAATACGCTGAATATTTAAAAAATATTATTTCTACTAATTATAATGCCAGTTATAATGTGATTACGATTTCATTGTGTGTGAGGGACTTCACGAACAAAGATGGATTTGAATTTATTATCACTTATTGATATTTGTGATGTTACTGGCACCGCTTCTTAAGAAGCTTTGGCAGGCAACGATGGAACTGAAACTACTAAGTGGGAAGTTAATGTCAGTAGATGCAGCTCTTATAAAGAGACGTTCAAAAAAAATACGCAACGCTTTTTTTCGATAATTTGTGACCTCCTCTCCCCTTCCCATGTCACACTTTTCAACACCTTTTTACATAACCGAGCTTGGGACGCTTTCCAGCCCCCTCCACCCTTCAAGGCGTTACGTACTTTTTGAACGACCTCTAATATGTATTTGAAAGTATGGGTACAATAACAAGTTAAATTAAGTGTAATGTTATTCCACCTATACGTTCATTTGTATATTGAGATGTAGCATTACATACAACTTCTCGGTAAAAAAATTTTTCATACAAAAACATACATAAATATATATATATAATTATAAATAAAATAGGCCCATACATGTTTTCTTTCTCTTGTACAATCTCTGTTCGTATATACAGAAAAAATGAAAAAATGAATCTAAAATAATTAAAAAACTTATTTTCGCATTTTATTTTTTATAAATAGTTAAGTTTGAGGAAATAAGGAAAATTTTCCCATATGTATATAACAACAGTTATATTTATATATAATTATTTATTGGCAAATTTTTCTCGTTTCCTCAAACTTCTCTTTTTTTTAAATACAATGCGAAAATGATCTTTTTAATTATTTTTAGATTCATCTTTTTATTATTTTGCCTGTATGTGCGAATAGAAATTATATAAGAGAAGGAAAACATGTATAGACATATTTTATTTACAATTATACATATATATTTATATATTTTTTTATATGAAAAATTTTTTTTTTATCAACCATTGAAATGTAAGTTTACTTTTAGTAGAAATCATAGCTTCGAATTTTAAATAAATATTTGTAAATTACATGATTATATACTGCTTTTACAGGCTATCTATGTAAGCAAATATTAAAGAATGAAATTTACAGAACTTGTAAATTTTGTCAAGAAGCTTTAACAAGGTCCGACATTAATACATCAGTTTCGCAATTGGTTAACATGAAAACAAGAGGAGGAGGCTTAATTCATGCAAATTTACATTTTTTTAATTTAATCAAATATGTTGAAGAATGTTTCTCTAAACACGCGACTAATTCAAATGTCTTTAATTTAACGGTAGATGAAGTATTGGATAATTATGAATTCACATTTCCTTGTAAAGATCACGGTTCAGACATCTTATCTTATGCAATTTTTTATTATATTCGACTAAGAATGCGCCAATTCACTTACCAAGAAAATCAAAAAGTAAAAAAAATGTATCATTCAAAGAAAAATGTCGAAAATTAACAATGTTTAATATTTAATATTCTTTATTAATATTATGGCTGCGTTCGGGAAGCGCGCTATTAACGCTATTGCATCATTCTATCTTTATCGCTCATCAGGTGTAAAACAAGGATAAAATAAGCAAATAGCACTAATAGCGTCTTCCCGAACGCACCTTATGAAAAAAAACTTGACAGCGAATTAACTATTGGACTTTTAAAATTTGAATAGTATACGTACTATTCAAATCTAATATAGTTATCCAATAGTTACTTCGCTCTCAATAGTTTTTCAATAGTTTTTTATTAACACGTTCACTTGCAACAATAATGTGTATATCTCTATATAAATGTAAATGTACCTATTATATACATATATGAATATATTTATAATATTTCATACAGTATTATTATTTCAAATCCTTCAAAAAATACTAAGAAATTATCTACATAATTGTTTCACATTGCATGCATAATGTTTTAAGTATAATTACATTTTTTTTCAACCATTACAAAACTTTCAATCCTTCAAGAATAATTAATGCTTTTAGTGTTATTAATGCTTGGTGTTGTTAAATAAAATTTAAATTATACAAATAATTTCCGTAATTTTTACATTATTTATACAATTTGTGTAAATAATAAAATTCTTCTTGTCATTTAAACCTTTATAAGAAACAAAACTTTATAAGCAAGTAATTTGAAGCTATATATATACCTATTGTTTTCATATTTACCATACGATCGCAGCGCTCCGCGGCTAGCGGACGATCTGTGAAGCACAGGTCGTTACATTAAGAGGTATACCCCCACCACGGGAGTTTCGCGACCTGTGTATACGACCGTGAGTAAAACTCCTTCATTTTGCCGTTCTCCCAGGTCTGCTCCTTTCGGTCGAGTCCCTAGAACCTAACCTAGAACTAGAAGCTTCGCTTTACTCCGCATTATGAAATACATACATATGTATAGTGATGAACATACCTTGTATAATAAGAATATATGTGTATATGAGAGAGAAAGAGAGAGAGAGAGAGAGAGAGAAACATTGATGACGGAGCATTTTTCAACCTAGAACCTAACCTAGAACTAGAAGCTTCGCTTTACTCCGCATTATGAAATACATACATATGTATATGGATGAACATACCTTGTATAATAAGAATATATGTGTATATGAGAGAGAAAAAGAGAGAGAGAGAGAGAGAGAGAGAGAGAGTGGTGTGTGTGTGGGTGAATTGGGCAGTCGAAATCACATTTTTTTATTTTTTATTTTTTTTTTTAATTTATTAGCAAAATTAAGCAAAACTTTGATTTACCTTTTTCACTACATTCTTTACGTAAATCTGGTGGAGATCATCGATCGCCTCTGTCAACGCTATAGTGTCCAAAGTATTACCGCCACTATACTTGGATTCCAAAACCGCCAGAAACGTAGAAAATCTTTCCGTGAAATTTTTCATAAACAAATAGCGTCTTTTACATTTCCTTGATCTTTGTGACAAGCTAGGAACGACAAGTTACCTAAATATCCCGATAGCCGCTGATAGAGCTGAGAAATCTGCCGCATCCCACTGCAGACCCAAGGATATTACTAGATGGGAAGCGATCAGGGGACAGTTAGAAAGAGATAAAGAGTGAGGTTAACCAAAGGATAGAGTTATCCAACGGTAAAGAAATTGGCCCTTAAGATATCTTAATATTCTTATGATTTTCTAGGTGCTACTAAAATCTTTACAACATACTTCTGTTGATAATGGATCAAGCTTATGAATCTCAAGTTTATCACAAAATTTGGCTCTAGGCCCTGCCTTCGGTATTATGTGCTGAAAATCGGATATTTTTATAATTCTTATAGCCTCATAATCAATTTCGTTGGCTACAAAATCAATAACTTTCATTTAATAATATAATTATATTATATATGCCCCGCGAAGCGAGATATTAACGGTTAAAGTTAACAGGAATTAATACACTATGCAACACTAGACTGCTCAGTATCATAAGCCATTGTATTATAATTAGTCAAGTATAATTTACACCATATAAGTAGCATCCAAAACCGAATCTCGTATTAGTTATATCAAACTATACAACCTTTGAAGATTTCAATGAATTCTTCGTAACCCCACTCACGAAGTAAATCCAACGTCCTTCTTATCTATTTTATTGTGCACTAATACTGACAGATACAGTCTCCACTTTGTCCTCAGTTTTTATTTATGTTGCCAAAATAACAGTTCTTCTTTTTTTTCTTTATAATCGTTGGGACGGCATCAGGTTTGGCAACTGAACGCCCAACTCTTTGAATTATATTATTTTCTTCAAAGTGATCCGAACATAATTTAGTAGAAAATTCTCAAAAACTTTTTTATCAATTCCACACAAATCGAGCCATTATTGCGATATTCCTCTTTTTTCGGAAATCTGTTAAGAATAAATAAATTCAAATTTACAGTAATTAAATTTCGATAAAATTTATGAAATACCGACTGTACATTCTCTGTTGCCCGCGCGGCACGAGCGCCGAACCCCGTAAAACCGTCGAGACGGAGAGCCAATAGCGTAGCCGCATGTGACGAAATATATCGATCCGCAACGATTGGTAGGATCGAAGGGGGTGGGCGCGTGGTAGCGGAACGACCGAGAGATCTCGGCGATTCTTCCGTTCGGCCTTCGCGGGATCGTCCTGCGTAAATTATAATGTAATTCGATAATGTATACGATCAGTTGTTTGCCGGTTAAGAATCATTGTTACGAGTAAATTCGACGATATGAATTGGTTAATATACTTGTTTAGACGGCGTACGTCTAATGATTGTGAACGAGTTGTGTGGGGGGGGGGGGGGGGTTTTTTTGTTTGTGTGGGCCGTTTTGTGACGAATAGCGGCGTAATTGTAACGTAAGTCAAATTATTTTAATACACTCATATATCGTTTGATTATCTCTCTGATTTCTTTTGACTTCCACAATATTGGCTTGGGTCTCCCGACGGAACTCCCCTTGTGTTGTCTCATGATTTTTGTGTTTTGTTGGTGTTGTCTCTGTTAAAGCTTGAAATCGCTAGCCGATTACCGAATATTAGGAGAATTAGATACGGGATTGAGTTTGTTAGTTCTCATAAAACTAACTGGCGCCCAATTAATTAAGTAATTTCGTCAAAACTTAGACACCTGGCAGCTATTGACCCAGGCCGCCGCCAGGTGTCGGCATTATTCGTTAAATTCGTAGTCAGAAAAATAACGCCGGTCTCAAAGTGCCTTCAACAAACGTTTGCAAAATTGTTCACAGAGGTTGAGGTTGATATAAAAGTTGAATATGTATGTATAAGTAATAACAAGAAATGAGCGATTCAAAATTCCAATTATATGTGAAATAATTGAACATAATTATTATTATCCACGATACGATAAGCACATTTAAAATTAAAATTGCAAATAATTGTTCCATGAATTTAATGATAAAAACCTTTGTCGACTCAATTTCCTTTAGCTATTGATTGCTTTATTATTACAATTTATTTTAAAACCCTTGTTATTTTAATAAATTGTTAGATGTATACTTACTTATGTTTACTCTTCAAAGTTGTTTTAAACAGTCTATAGTTCGATAAATAAGATAGTACTCTATTCCATTTCTTACATTTTGCTTCATATTTTGGTAAATCGAAATAATATTGCCAGAACTTATTAGGTATATGTTAGTCTTTATCGGAAAATATTTCGTGTTTAGTGAGGTGTATTCTTGTTGCTGCTGATCGTGTTAAGTGACATTGTCCTGGATACTTGAATTTTATTTTTACATTTATTGCACCCTTACCACTAAATCTTTAATCGGTCGACAATGATTCCATAAGTCAGTGCTTTTTCGGTGCCATTAGGTGGTACAGTGGACACAAATCGCCGCAACAAACATTTGCAAAATGGGTCACAATAAAGTCGAAGACAAAAGGAATGCTTTATTTATTTAAAATGTATGTAAATATGGATATATATTTAAATTTGCCTAAATAAATTAGAAATAAAAGCCAATA
>NW_027270411.1:0-6912 GCF_030848805.1 Temnothorax longispinosus | reverse complement strand
CTTGTATGCTTTGCTTTTCCCATCTAAAAGTATGGATGATGAAAAAATCATTAGTAAACAAAGTTAGATTATGATGTATTTATAAACAGTAGTAAAAGTATCTGATAAGATTAAAGAAATGTACTTTAAGTAAATGCGAAATACGATGGCTCTATTATTTTGGCCCAATTAATACTGATCTTTAAGTTATATTCAACCTCTCCACATTTCACAACACTATTCTATGAAAGCAAACTAGCCTCAATAGCTTCTCTACACTCGTCTGATAACGACTGATTACTGCGCCTAGTGTGTAATTGAGATTAACTAATAACAATGCGGTTCGTTCTACCTCTGCTAGAGGTGGCTCTATTTTTTTTAGTGATACTGTATATATATATATATATATATAGGTAGTGTTCAAGTATTCATTACTAAGTATATTTAAAAAATTGTTATATTTTTAATTTTTTAGATGGAGGATCCAAAGCTGCCGACGTGACAAACAAACTGCTGTTTATGATTGCTAAGGACAACTTACTATTTACCTTCTCGTGTGGTTGAAAAGAAGGGTTTCAAAACCTTCATGAATGCAATATTGCCATTATACAAGGTTCCTAGTAGGAAGACCATAACTCATCTTATGGAAGAAAAATATGAGATCTTATCAAATATGATGAAAGCAAAACTTTCACAAGTAAATTATTTATCTTTAACTACTGATATTTGGACTGAATCATTAAATATGAAAAGTTTTCTGGGCTTAACGGCACACTTCTTAGTAGAAGAGCAACATAGATCTGTCACAATTGGCGTTGTTGAGATGACTGAAAGACACCAGTCCGAGTATTTGAAAAATTGGCTATTAAATTTAATAGATACATGGAATATACAAAGTCAAAATATTGTAGCCGTTGTGTCAGACAATGCTGCTAACATAAAAAAGGCTATTGTTGATGCCTTCGGTGCAGACAAGCATTTGCCAAGCTTTGCGCATACCTTAAACTTAGTTTTGGCGAGAATTATTGATGACGATAATATCGTAAAAGGTTTCTGCGCAAAAATAAAAAATATTGTCACCTATTTTAAAAAATCAGTTATTGCTGCAGATTAATTACGTATTCATTCGAACTTAAAGTTAATCCAAAGTGTTGCAACACGGTGAAATTCCACGTATAATATGCTAGAGAGATTTATACAATTGTCCGAAAAAATTAGTGTCATTATTTTGCAATATCCTACGGCTCCCCCGATGCTAACTGCTTCGGAGTTACAATCGACTAAAGAATTTGTTGAGTTGCTAAAACCATTTGAAAAGGCAACAAAAATCATATGCGGCGAGTACTATCTTACTGCGAGTAAAGTAATTCCAGTTGTCAATATTTTAAAGAATAAATTACAGGCGTTTGAACCTTCTATTGAGATAGGTTATCACTTTAAAAAGGCGTTAAAAGATCAGTTGAGCAAAAGATTTGAAACTATTGAACACGTATTATCGTTAGCTATGGCTACAATTTTAGATTCTCGATTTAAAAATATTAATTTTAGCGATAAAGTTGCTTGCTCACATGCTATTAATAAAATTACAAGGTTTGTAAATTCTAAGGTTACAGATACTAACCATGAATTTCAAAGTCAACGAGAAAATTCAGATAATAATGATAAAACAAATTTTTGGTCCTATCATGAAAATCTTGTAAATTTAAATATATTTAAACAGATAGTTAATCAAGATCCTAACCAAATGCCAGAGGAATTTTGTTACTATCTAAATCAACCACCGTTAAAAATGAGTGATAATGCCATAAAATATTGGAATATGGCCCGAGATTCGCCTCTAAGAACCTTAGCAATTAAATATTGATCACTAATTGCCACTTCAGTTCCTTCCAAAAGGTTATTTTCTGAAGCAGGTAAAATAATGTCCGAAGATAGGAACAGGTTGACAGGTGATCACCTTAATCAATTATTATTTTTACATTTCCTCGATCTTGGCGATTGGCATTTATAAATTATCAATTCTGCAATACATCACAAACGCTCCTGCCATCCTTCGCGACTGGTGACGAGGCGTTTGTGACGTATTATAGAAGTGAATTTTTACACTCACGTGCAAAAATAAGTAATTATTTTTCTGTTTACAGTAATTGCACACTTCAGTGGACTTATTTTTTTATGCATTCTATGTATTAAGTTTTTAGTAATGTTTCTTTTCTAATTTTCTTACGATTTGCTTACAATTAAGAATAAAATGTCTCGTAAGTGTATACATACAGAAATAAATTTGCGTTAATTTAATGAAGTATTGCATTTGCTATTATAGGGTGCTTTCCAGCAAGGAACACAGGCGACACTGTGTGGCACAGTGTCAGACACAGTGCTTTCCAACAACGACACAGCGAAGCACATCTCGACACAGCATCGGTGTAGAGTTCGAGTATGTTCTGTAGGCATTGTTGCCAATCTCTAAAAGTGAAAAACTTTTCGATCAGGGGGTCGATCATGAATCTTTTTCTCTAGCGAGAATTCGTGAAAATTACATATACATATGTATCGAGTATACTTGATACATTTAATATAATTTTCACGAATTCACGAGAGAGAAAAAGTATCGTGAGCAATCCCAAATTCTAAATTAATAACTGTATTTTGTGATAATACATTTTAGACATGTTTCAATGTGAGGATTGCTCTGCAGAAGTAACTCTTGACGACGTACTGATTCATCAATGCTTTATTGAAAAGGATGTTTATATGAAAGAAAACAATATTCTCTTTGTAACTACAACAAAACAACGTAAGTATCAAGAGACACGGTAGTGTCTCGCGCCAAGTACACGCGGAGCGAGACCGACCGTGACTCTTTTACGCGACGCGACGATTTGCGAATACTCGAGATGTTGAGATCTCATATAACGAGTGAACGGATCAAGTTTTAAGTAGGCTTGATCGATAGCTTGGGGGGGGGGGGGGTTTCTTATAATATTCCGCTACCTGCCCTACGAGCGGAGATATTGCGACGCAAAGTTTAAATGTGAAAATTTATTTTTAAGATACTACTACTTCTACGTCGACCGTCTTTCATGTCATGCCATCATTTCATTGGCTGGAGTCGCGTCCTTTTCACTTTTTCGACACCAGGGAGGTAGTATCGCCAGTTTTGATATGCACATATGTATACGTGTGTGTACTGCGCGAGTGCAGATAGTGCGTCAGCGCGCTGTCACTAAGTTAACCTATCTCGAGAGACAGAAAGTTTGTTCGCGTCGCATACTCCAATAAACACCAAGAGCACTTGGATCACGGATAAAAGGTGGCGATTGGAATAGATGAGTTTTTGCAGTGCTTTGGAGTGATTAGGAGCATGGTAAGGCATGCGACGCGAACAAACCTAGAGAGACACGGTAGTATGCGCGGAGCGAGACCGACCGTGACTCTTTACGCAACGCGACGATTAATTCAAGGTAATTGTTTTATGTAATTATTGTTTTATGTAATTATCCTATAATTATCTTATTTTATATATTACTGTTACTTATTTTGCTATTTACTACGTTTACGTGAGTGTTTACATACAGGTTAACCTATATTTTATATATTGGCGGCAGGGAGCTGATACTGAGATCAAGGAGCCTGTTCACACGAGGCGTTTCTGCCGCGCGATTGCGGCCGCGCGTTAACGTTTGCACGAGCCGCACGCTGTCGCGAGGTAAGGTGCGACAACGCGCGCATACGCGCGTACGCGAAACGGCAGTAACACCGTAATCGTGCCGGCGATATACTGAATTTGAATTGCTTCGTGCTTATCTGGAGATTTCGTATCTCTACACCGTGTTACCACCGCTGCCGAAAAAGAAGGTTCTTTACGCTTGGCAGAAAGTGACGACTGACACGTTCGATCCCGACTTCGTTGATCGCAGAAAAGCTGGACTCGAAGTACGTTTCTGATTTGCAATTATAAAAGTATCGTGCGATGAATGTTGTACCCAATTATAACCCCAAATGAAGTTGTGCACGTTGCTAGTATTCTGATTATACAATATACATTTTTACTTTGTAGAGGTATATTGACAGCAGAGAGCTGATACCGAGAAGATCAAGAAGCCTGTTCACAGGAGGAGTTTCTGCCGTGCGTACATAATATGTTGCACAGCTGATATAGATTAACGGGAGGGAGCTGATGCCGAAGAGATCCCGTTTACACGAAGGAATTATTGTAAGTTATCGTATTCGTAAGTTACTATACAGAATTAAGTAACGCTCGCGTAAACGGAGTATAGGTTAAATTACCGATTCCTTATAAAAAAAATTTACATAAAACGCGAGATTCACTTATGGGAGCTTTTCAGCAAGCGATGCAAGTCAACACAGGTATCGTTTTGTCTTTGTTACACATTGCCAAAAAAGAAAAATAGAACGACGTTTATGTCGGGTTGTGTCACTTGCTGGAAAGCTCCCTATGTATGCAAGTTTAACGCCTATTGAGTTTGTTACGTATGCGGGATTCTCAAGAACTAAACTCTGTGGTAGCTTACTAATATATGTATTTAATATCTAATACAATGAGACGCGGCACGCTCTGCTTAACGACCACAGGACGACTGACTCGATCCCCGTTCTTGCTTACAGTGCTTACATATCTTTGAGTCGCTACCTATGCTTCGCATGTTTACGTTTCGGAACTATGCCGGACTATACGTATTTCGTTGCCAATACATTACAACTTCCTCCCCGTTTAATTAACGCTTCTACATAGGTTTCTTTAAACGCTCGGATCTTCGCAATACGGTGTTTGGTTGATCAACAATCTTTTCCGTTACAGTGGCCGGGTTAGCGTTGTTTTTAAAATGAATTATTTGATCGACATGTCGTTTCCAAATTCTCCCAGGTGCGACCTCGACTTCAAACGTTACCGGTGACAACTTCTTTATTATTGTCCCTTGACTACGTTTATTTCCGCGTATACTGAAATTCTCTACCATCACCGTGTCGCCAATTTGGAAATTGACATCTCGATTACTTTTTCTACTCGCTACCTGTGCCAGCTGCTTTACCGTTACATCGTCGCTTACGTCTGGCTTTAACAAGTCAAATCTTGTTCTTAATTCTCGCTTGTACATCATATAAGCGGGCGTTCTACCTGTCGAGCAGTGTGTAGTCGATCTATAATCAAATAAGAAGAGGTTAGGTTTACCGCGTAATCAAGTGACTGATCACTTTTGATAATTTTGTCAATTTTGTCTTTAAACGTTTGAACAAAATTCTCCGCCGCCCCATTTGTTGCTGGGTGATGCGGTGCTGTAAAACTGTGTTTAATGCCATTATCTTTACAAAACTTTTGGAATTCTAAACTTGTATATTGACAGAGAGAAACCTGAGAGCGGTCACCGGGATCATTCCGTTCCAGCGGACGTATACTGACGCGCCGCCTGAGAAAGTGGACGTCAACTACGTCGTTACGCTTGGTAACGGTACACACATGGTTCGTGTCCGTGCTATAGTTCGTGTCCGAACTACTCAGATGGAGGGGATATGCCAGTCGGCTGACTCGACACTCGGCAAGCTTCGAGCGGGGAGAGAAGGGCAGACATACGATCTGTTGTCTCCTTCTCGCTTGAGCTGTGACGTAGCTGCTTAGCACGCGCCGGCTATGCCACGATGCCATGCATTTCGGGTATCGCTCCTCGCGTCTCGCCGAATGCCGAGTCTCGCGTTGGCAAATCGACGATGCGCTATACGTTTCATTTACGTTTATATTTACAAATTTTAATTTTTATATTTATAAATAAATAAATAAATATATATATATATTTGAAATTTATAAATATAAAGATTGCAATTATAATTAATTAAAAAATATTTATAAACATAAAAATTCGTAAATGTAATGTATAGAAATCCCCGTTCTGGCAAATTTGCTCTTATATAAAAAAAAGTCTTACATTAAAAACCTTTACTTTAGCATAATAGTATTTAAATTTAATATTGAAATGCATAACAATAATTACATATTAACTATATCGAGAAAAAAAGTAGTTCATAATGTTCTTTTTACTCTTATTAAATTTGGTAAAAGTTTACAATAACTTACACAGCTCGGATTACTTTGACCTTGACATATGTTGTCAAGGACATAATACTGAGTAACTTTTCCTTATAACTTAGTCGGCGGTCGCTGCTTATTAAAAAGTTATAAACAAAAAAAGTTTGAAAAATATAGCAGCTATTTTGAGTATTGGAAGGCATAAATGACTAATATATATGTCGAAATAGTTCACGCATACACTTTTCACGCGAACCGAGGTTTACCCACACCCCCCCTGCTTTCGGGGGAGGTGCGGTAGCTCCGAAATAGTTCACGCATACACTTTTCACGCGAACCGAGGTTCAACCACACCCCCCCCCGGCTTTCGGGGGAGGTGCGGTAGCCCCGAAATAGTTCACGCATATACTTTTCACGCGAACCGAGGTTCACCCACACCCCCCCCCGGCTTTCGGGGGAGGTACGGTAGCCCTGAAATAGTTTACGCATGGGTTAGTTGACGCGCTTTAAACAATTAAATACTGTTAAAGCGCGTCATCTAACCTATGTAGATTAGTGACGCGCTTTAAACAGTTAAATACTTGTAAAGCGCGTGTTTAACCTACGTATTTTCCAAACTTTTTTGTTAATAATTTTTTAACGAATAACGAGCAACGGCTAAAACCTTCTGAAGGTCACTCGGGGTCATGACCTTGACAACATATATCAAGGTAATTGAAATCGGTGAGGTCGCCAAACTTTTTTTTGTTAATAATTTTTTAATAAAAAGCGACCGCCAATTAAGTTATAAGGAAAAGTTACTCAGTATTATGTCCTTGACAACATATGTCAAGGTCAAAGTAATCCGAGCTGTGTAAGTTATTGTAAACTTTTACCTTAAATTTATATTA
>NW_027270410.1:0-6887 GCF_030848805.1 Temnothorax longispinosus | reverse complement strand
GAGAGAGGAGAGGAGAGAGAGAAGAGAGAGAGAGATCTCTCTCTCTCTATAGAGAGAGAGAAGGATCTCTTCTCTCTCTCTCTCTCTCTCTCTCTCTCTCTCGATTCTCTCTCTCTCTCTCTCTCTCTCTTCTCTCTCTCTCTCTCTCTCTCTCTCTCTCTCTCTCTCTCTCTCTCTCTCTCTCTCTCTCTCTCTCTCTCTCTCTCTCTCTCTCTCTCTCTCTCTCTCTCTCTCTCTCTCTCTCTCTCTCTCTCTCTCTCTCTCTCTCTCTCTCTCTCTCTCTCTCTCTCTCTCTCTCTCTCTCTCTCTCTCTCTCTCTCTCTCTCTCTCTCTCTCTCTCTCTCTCTCTCTCTCTCTCTCTCTCTCTCTCTCTCTCTTCTCTCTCTCTCTCTCTCTCTCTCTCTCTCTCTCTCTCTTCTCTTAGATTTCTTTCTTTGATTTTTTTTATCCTTCTCGTCTATTTTTTACATAAAATATTCTTAAATTAATTCCTCTACATGAGGTACAATATATTCTCTTAACCTACGTTTAAATGGTACAATTTTTTTCGCATTGCTTAATTTCTATCGGTAGGGGCGTTGTACATATTCAAACCTTCATAAAATAAACTTTTCTGTGCGCTTTTCGTCCTGCGATATTGAATTCTAATATTCTCAGCCTGTCTCGTTCGTCGTCCACTCACATCTCCTACTATTTCTATCCTATTACTTAAGTGTTTTGGCATTATGCCTCTTACTATCTTAAAAATAAAAATACATACATTGTACATTAGCCTCTGTCTTACATTCATAAACTTAAGGGTTTGCAGCATCAAATCTACCTTTGTATATCGCGAGCACTGCAGTATGACTCTCATGGCACGGTTTTGTGCCACTTGCAGTCGATTCAGTTGCGTTTCACCCATGCCTACTAACATCGTTGCGCAATATTCAAAGTGAGGCGCTATGATAGACTTATACACAGTACATCGAGTGTACGCCGATATATCATTTCCTATTCTATTCAGAAAACTCACTTTTTTCCCTATTTTCTTTAACATATAATCACAGTGATTCTCCCAACGAAGTTTACTATCGATCATTACACCCAGATGTTTCGTTATCTCGACACGCTCAATTATAGTTCCATTCAAACTTTTTACTATTATGTCTGTTTTTATTTCTTTCCTTACACTTCTAACTATCATATATTTGGTCTTATCTGCATTCATTTTTAACATATTCACATTCATCCATTCTTCAAGTATACCGAGCACCATATTTAGTTTTATTTCTATTTCCTCACAACTTTCTCCTGTCACACTTGCGGTCGTGTCATCTGCAAATAATCTAAATATACTTCCCTCCGGACAGACTTTAACTATATCATTTATATACAAAATAAACAATAGAGGTCCTAATACTGATCCCTGTGGCACGCCATATACTGTCTCAATTATTTTAGAACACATATCATTGAATCTAACTTGCTGCTTTCTATTACTTAATACGATATTATCCATTCCAGTACCACTCCTCTTATTCCATACTGATATAATTTTTCCACTAATCTTACCCTATCTATTGTCTCAAACGCTCTCCTGAGATCCAGGAATAACACCCCCACCATTTTTTTTCTCCTCAATTATCAACTTCCATTCTTCGATAAAACTTTGAATTGCTGTTTCACACGACTGCTGTTTCCTAAATCCCGATTGGTATTCGGTTATTATTTCATTGTCATCTAGAAATTTTTCCAACTGTTTTTTTACAACTAACTCTAATACTTTTTCATATATCGGTAACATATTAATCGGTCTATACTCGCTCGCTTTTTTTGGTTTGTTTACCTTTGGTACCGGTATTATCGTGGATGTTTTCCATCCTTCTGGAAATTTACCTGTCCTAAGCGAATCATTTATTACCCCTACAAACTCATCTTTTATCACAGGTAGCACCATTTTCAGTATATCACTATTTATCCCTTCCTCTGTTCCGTTCTTTCGTGGTAGTTCCCTAACAATTTGTTCCAAATCACTTGCACTAATTGGCTCAAAATTTTCCATAATTCCCTTATTCTCAATTACATAAATAGGTCTCCTACCCGTGCCTTCTATCCCCTTATTACTAATAGATTGCACAATGTTGCTAATACTTTTTACATAATATATATTAATTTATCAGCTATATTGCATTCTTCTATGTCTTCTAATATTTCAAAATCTACATTATCGATGTTCTCTGAACCCCTTTGCTCACCTTTAATTAATTCTTTTAAAGTTTTCCACATTTTTGTAGGATCACTCCTATTATTATCTATCATATTCTCATAATATTCTTTCTTTTTTGCCCTGATAATTTAACTACTGCATTTCTTTCATTTTTTGAAAAATTCCCAGTCCTGTTCTTTACCTGAGTTTATTGCTCTACTGTGAGCCTCATCCCTTCTATCCGCTGCCATTCTAATTCATCTGAATACCACATTTTCCCTTCCCATATTTTCGGAATCTTAAACTTTTTCTTAGGTGCTACAGTATCCAATACACTTACTATACTATTAACAAATCTCTCTGCCCTTATGCTTATATCTAGCTCTTGACCTTGCTCAGTTCTTTCTTCCATTATTCTAAGAAATTCATCTACATTAAATTTACTATAGTCCCTGCCTCTAATTCTTTATATTTATTTCTATTTTTATTTATATTCAATTCTACTTTTAGCCATGTATGGTCCGTGATTTTAGGTTTCTCATTCAACTGTACCTTTATTTCTTTATTCGAAAAATTAAATCTATCATCGTTCGACTATCCTTTGTAACTCTCGTTGGACAATCAAACGTATTGCCTCATCCTAGGTTTTTGCATGCATTACCGTGTAAAATGAATCTAACATTATATCGATATTAAAGTCCCTCTCACAATACAGGTCATCTACCTTCAACCGTATATCTACGACAATCGCCAATTTGACGCACTTAGAGAGAGAGAGAGAGAGAGAGAGAGAGAGAGAGAGAGAGAGAGAGATTGATTGATTGATTGATTGATTGATTCTTTATTTCGCCATAGTCAAGACTTTAGGCGATAATGAATAATACAAGAAAATATGTAATAGGCAAGAGCAAAATACAAAAGACAAAATTAGAATAAGTAAGAACTAAGAGAAAAGACACGGTGTGATAACTGTAATGAAGCGGTGAGCAGAAGTGGAAACGATGAAGATAATGATGTGTAAAAAGCAAAAAATAATAATAAATCATTTACACCCGGCCACCGCCTCATCATTATAAAACCAAATAAACAAATGAAACGTGCCTGAATGTACATAATTGATGTGATGGCAATACATCACACAACTAAATTTCGTTGAATAGGTATAAGTTGTGTGAAATGTTGTGTGAAGTATTGCTGAGATTAGTGAGTCAACGGAGTTCGGTCGTTGAGCTCTCTCTAACTGAATAAGAACTGAAAACGGAATTATGACATCGCCACTTGGCACTAGTGTAGATTTTGACGCAGCAACAATTTATGTACAAAGACTAGAACACACTTAGTATACGTGACGCAACATGATCACGCACTCACGCCACGTCTTACCCAACGGTAAGGCCCCCTGCAGAACCTCAGACGGAACCAAGTTCGAGTGAAAAAAGGTAGTCATAGAGCTTTTGCTTGAATTCATTGATGGACGACGACAACACTACTTCAACAGGTAGCGAATTCCATAAGTAAATGCCCGCAAGGTGGAAGGACCTGTGATAAGTCTCAGTTCTATGGATAGGAATTTGGAAGGTGTGAGGAAGCGCCAGACGTGAAGATCGCCTCATCGAGAGATCGGCCTTGACAAAGATCTCAGAGAGATAGCTAGGAGACATACCATTAGATATTTTGAACATCTCAATACCGAGGAAGTATAGACGTCTATTTCTCACAGTCAGCCACCCGAGTCGATGACGATAAGGAGTAATATGTTCATCCCTTCTCAAACTGAAGATAAACCGAATCGCACAATTGATAAGCCTTTGCAGTTTGGTATTAAGCTCGTCTGTGACGTCGTTGTAAACGAGAGAACAGTAATCCAGCAAAGGCCAAATCAAAGCAGACACAAGTTTTACGCGCAACTGGAATGATAAAGAGTTTTTGTGATACTTGAGCTTGTGCAGCGTGAAGTGTACCCTCCTGGAAATATGGGCGACGTGGCCGTCCCAAGATAGGTCAGAGCTCATTATGACACCTAGATTCCGCGCCTGGGTGACAAACGGAATAGAGGTACCACCAACGGAGATGAGAGGTAATTCATTAAAATTAATATGGTCAACGTAACGCTTGCTGCCGAGTATTAGAACCTTGGATTTTTTAAGATTGAGAGATAATCCGTTTGTGGCCGCATATTCTGATATAACCCCAACATCGTGAGCCACTAACTGCAAGGCAACATTCAGCTGACTAGAGAGACACCTACGGTAAATTTGCGTGTCGTCAGCAAAAATCAAGCGTTGAGTGAATCTTAGGAAAGCACCAATGTCGTTGATAAATAGGGAAAAGAGGAGCGGACCCAATACCGATCCCTGAGGAACACCTGAGGCAACAGGTAGCCAATCGGAGAATACGTCCGCCAGATCGGCAACCGCTTGGGAGCGACCAGTGAGATATGAAAAAATTAGTTTTAGGGCGAGATCTGAAAACCCTAGTTGCCTCAGTTTGGCTAGAAGTAGAGGATGTGAGACGGTGTCGAAGGCTTTACTAAAGTCGAAGAGGACGAGGATCAATACCTCGCCCGCATCAACGCCGCTCTTGATATCGTGGAATAATCTTAGGAGAGCGGACTGGGTGGAGTAACCCTTACGATAGCCCGATTGACGGTCGTCGAGAATGTGGTGCTTGTTGACAAAGTCAACGATTTGGCGGTGCAAGATTTTTTCGAACAGCTTCGAAAGTTCACACAAGTTAGCAATGGGTCTCGTTTCGGACGGAGAGGAAGGAGATTTGACCTTGGAGAGAGGGCGCACGATAGCGCGTTTCCAAAGTGATGGAAAATAGCCCAGATTGAGGCAGCAGTTGAAAAAGGTGGTCAGGAGGTTACCAATATGAGGCAAGGCCAGAGCTATAGCAAACAGAGGCAATCGATCGTAACCCGAGGCAAAAGAAACAGAAGATGATGAAACCGTTAGGGAGGATAGGTCGTCATAAGATATTTCGGTAAAACTAAACTGTGGTTCGACGGGCACATTGGATAGAATGATATTGGAGAATTGAGATTGAGTGCAAGAAGGAAAACGATTAGAGACAGAGGAATAATGAGCATTCAAGAGATCACGTGAAAAGAAGTTGAGAGGTGAGGAAAGAGGCGATTCAACTAAACCAAGATTGGCCAGTTGCCGCCATATCTTGGACGGATCAGAGACTGAACTCAATCTATTCATGTGAAACCGCTCTCTTGCACCTCGCAAATCAAGTGTAAGTTGATTCCTAAAGAGCCTGTAAATATGGAAATCGAGAATGTTGCCAGATCTACGTGCCGCGTTGAAGAGGCGGTTACGATGCCGAATTCCGCGTATAAGGTCAACTGTAAGCCAAGGCGCCGACGGACGAGTCACACGAAAAGAATGAATAGGAGCATGTAGATCCAAGCTGGCGGTGATATCATTAGTAACGGTGATCAGGATGTCGTCAATCTCCGACTCGCCCGGGCTCGTCAGGCCAAAATCGCGCGGGAAGGATGAAAGGAGCTTGGAGGTAAGAGTCTCAACGAACTCATGATTATCAAATCCCTTATAGCAACGACGGACCAAAGTACGATCCGTGAAGGACGGAGCCTTGACAGAATAGGTAAGCTCGATGAGATCATGGCCGTTGATGAAGGGGGCATCCGACTTACGGTAAGATAAAACTTTATCGAGGTTGTCGACTATAAAAACGTCCAACCAAGAGTCTGAGGAGCTGGTATGAAAAGTCGGTTGCGACTCGACGATATTGAGGGACAACTGCGAAACAATGCTCCTAAGATGATTAGCCTCATATGAAGAAGCGAGGAGGTTACAATTTAGGTCGCCAGTAATAATAATGTTCTTGTAACTAGGAGTGAATACGGAAAGTGCATCGATGTAATTACTGAGGTTTTTGCCTTTCGGTCTGCGATACATAGTAGTGAATAAGAGAGGCTCGCGTGTGCCGTAACGGATGTCGAGAATGAGATATTCGGGTGCATTCGAGAAAGCGGAAGGTGACGACGCAAGAACGCGCGCACGCAATGATTCATGCACATAACAGGCCACACCGCCACCCTCCCTGCCCTCCCTGTCAACACGCAACAAATAATAGCCAGAGATACGCACTAGATCGTCAGAAATGTGTGAGTGAAGCCAGTCTCGGAAATTGAGATAATGTGAAAAAAGTTGAATGATAAACAGGCCTGTATTGACTCAAGATGAGCAGGAAGGGAGCTAGCGTTAAAGTGGGCAATCGCGAGACGGTCATGCGAAGCAGACGAAACATGGCCGGCGTCAACCGTGGGTCACTGGAGCCCCGCCAGATCAGCCTCGGTGGTGATCAAAATCGGAGATTGACCGCGGTCTCTACGGACAAAGATCCGGCCGTCCCTGCACCATACGTGCTTAAAAGATAACTGTTTAGCCCTCGTTCGAGTCCTGCGTAACAAGTGATAAATATCCGCGGGAAGCAGCTCGTTAATCCGCGAGAGGACATCGCTGACAGTCAAGCGACGCCTGCGGCGCACAGTGAGAACGAAGTCACGAATCTCACCGTGCACAACATAATTGACCGCGGTTTAACTTGACCGCACGATTAGAAACAGTGCCAGGACCTCATCGCAGCGACGCATGCCAACCCCCACGTCCAGAGTCTCAAGAAACGTCGGAGCAAGCTGTGGTATACCCAGCGCGCGAAAACACGC
>NW_027270409.1:0-6798 GCF_030848805.1 Temnothorax longispinosus | reverse complement strand
CATAATAGGCCCCCATGCTGTGACCCTCTTTAAGCCTCGGCGCGAACGTGGGAAGATGCTGGATTTGCCATACATAAGGTACCTCATTAAATTTTACTCTTTTGACAAGGGAACGTCGGATTTGTTCAACACATCAAATATTTCCTCGTGTCCATGAGACGGTGTTACGAGCGTTCTCAAGAGCGTCTCGCCGGACCTTCGACAAGAAAAAATATAATATAAATTAGGAAGGAAAGAGACGGCAAAAGTTAGAAAAAAAATAGTTCAATATTAATACAATATTAATTATACTACGCAAATATGCTGCAGATGAAATACGAGAAATAAAAAATTTATTTCAGAAATATAATTAGACTCGTGAAAGTGTCAACAATTTAAAACGGCGAATGCAAATCGGGCGCGGAACGTGGTGCGCAAATAAAACTAAAAAAAAAACCGTGTATTTAAATGTGATGAACGTTTCGGCTCTTCTTTCGAGCCATCTTCAGCATTTATTGAGATAAAAAGCTATCTTCTTATCTCAATAAATGCTGAAAATGGCTCGAAAGAAGAGCCGAAACGTTCATCACATTTGAATACACGGTTTTTTTTTTAGTTCCGCGCGCGACTTGCATTTATCGATTCATATAATTATGCTGTCGAGCAAAATTGAATTTATTTCCGCCATATAATGCATTTCTCGTGTTCACTCGTAATAAAAGCACCGGAATAACTGTTAAATAATTAGTTGCATCGTAAATAAAACATTTGAACATTTTACCGGGAGTGATGAATTTTCGTCGCGATTCTAATATGCATTTTGCCACTTTATTGCGCAAAATGTACTTCGACTGCATACATATAAAAGTCAGTGCATGTAAAAATTTAATGATCGAAAAATCATTACTGTAGCTCAGTTCGCTAACTCATAGAAGAGAATATTAAGTTCTATTGTTATTTCAATCACCGGTTTTTAATGTTTTGGATTATATCTTTTAAATAATTTTATTCAGCAACTCGATTAATCTTTTTTCCTTAAGTTTTAATAAAACAAAGTGCAATCAAATTTCAAAATAACAATTTTACATTTCAAAGTTATTTTATTGGATATATTCAAGAAAATTTCTGCTGTGGACAGAAGCTGTGAGAAGTTCAGGTATATTTTTTTTAATAAATAGAAAACCGAAAATATATTAATTTAATGTTTTTATAAACACCTACGACAAAAACTCGCTTAATTTTTTAAGAAGATTGTGTTTACACGATTTAATAAAAATATTTTAATTAATAAGACATTACATTGGCGCCAAGAGATTACATTGGCGTTGAAATTCTTCACCCTATTTTCATTTTATTATAATATTCTGTCAAAAAAAAAAGTTCACCGCTGTAGCTTAATCATGGTTCGCTGAAATGGTATTTGCTGCTGCAGCAAAAGAATTTGCCACTGCAGCTATTATATCGCTTTCTTAGCAAAGTAAGCTTGTTTGCTATGATCATATCGATCAGAAACTGTAAGTTTGCTATGACAGCTAACAGCTGTAACTAACACAACAAAAGTATGTATAAGTGAGTGTGCTTCATGCATGAAGCGATATAATAGTGTCAACAGTGGCAAATTCTTTTGCTGTAGATATGAAGATATAATGGCTGCACTGCAGTCGAAGACTGAACGTGCTGACGTACGGATGTCGTTCGACCTGTCGTTGCGTCGTCGTTGACGATTTTTCTCATCGGCATCGTGAGCGGGTATCGGTCGCGGTGAAACGCGAGCGGTAATTAAGTAGTATAGTAATGCTAATTCGAAGCCATGGTGCTCGGGCGGAGGTACAGGCCCGGCCGAGGGAATCCCCGCGCCGCCGAGATCCCCCCTTTCCGCCGAGATTCCCTCGCCCCGCACCATGGCTTCGAATTGGTATTGTTGTACTATTGCAGTAAACCCCTCGCGCAGTGAGTTTCTCGATCGTGTCCCGATAACATGCGTGTCCGCGGTATCGGTGTTGTGAGGTATCTTGGAGAACGGAAGCGCGGCGGACCCGCGAAGTCCTTCACCAACCTAACCTAACCTTCAGCGCGTGGCGGCCAGATTTTTGCAACATTGTGTCATATAGCTTCGGGGCGAAGCTGAAGGCACTAATATCTCTCATCCGAGAGAAAACTCTAAAAAAAAAAAAAGCGTGGCGGCCAGCGGAGAATCTACGTCCCGGATTCCCGGCGACGCTCGCGAGCCCCGAGGGGGCTCGTCGACTTTTTCCACGCGCTCGGTCACGTCGGTGACCGATCGGCGACCCGGCGCGGCACCGCGCGCGTCATCGTCACCGTCATCATCATCGTCGTGGTCACCGTCCCGCGATCGTCGGTTGCTTCGCCGCGATCGAAGACTTTACACAAGTGCACCGACCGCGCGAATCTTCGTCGTCGTCGTCACCGTCATCATCATCGTCGTGGTCACCGTCCCGCATAGCAAACAACCGAAACTCTGGATCTGTGAATATTGTTTAAAGTACATGCGTCTCGAGAAAACTTACAGATATTACATGGTAAAATAGAATAACTATTTGCATTTATTGAGTTTTTATTAAGAGCATGTACTATATGATTGTGATATATCTTGTTTCAGAGTGAATGTACCCACAGACAGCCAGTTGGGAAGGAAATTTATCGAAAAGGAACATTGAGTATTTGAGAAGTAGATGGCAGGGAACATAAAATTTATTGTCAGAATCTATGTTTGTTAGCTAAATTGTTTTAGGATCACAAAACCTTTTACTTCGACGTAGAGCCGTTTCTCTTTTATATTTTATGCGAAGTGGATAACCATGGGGCACATTTAGTTGGCTATTTTTCAAAGGTATAGTATAGATTTAAAAAAATATCTTCAAGTATTAGCTAATAAAATAAAGATTTCTTTAATGGTTTCAGTACAATTTTTGTATCATTATTTCACATAAAAATACATAAAACTTTGTTCAATTTGATGAGAAAATCTGTTCCTATAAAAAAACGTTAATTCTTTGTTCCATTTTAATTATATTTTTCGAGCTTCTACAGATTTATAATTATTATATTGTTTCTGTCTAAATTTTATTACATTTTCAGGAGAAAGAATCACCCAAAGGTAATAATGTAGCATGTATTTTAACTCTGCCACCTTTTCAAAGACAGGGCTATGGTAAATTGCTGATAGCTTTCAGCTATGAATTAAGTAGAATTGAACAAGCAGTTGGAAGCCCAGAAAAACCTTTAAGCGATTTAGGAAAGTTATCTTACCGCAGTTATTGGAGTTGGATTCTACTGGAAATCCTTCGAGATTTTAGAGGAACTCTTAGTATTAAAGATCTTAGGTAAGATGTTATCGATTATATATATTACAATAATCGCTTTCGATAACAGCGTACGAAAAATATGAATTTATTTACAGTCTAATGACCAGCATCTCGCAAACTGATATCATCTCGACATTACAAAGTATGAATATGGTTAAATATCGGAAAGGGCAGCATGTTATTTGCGTCACACCCAAATTAGTGGAAGAACACATAAAAAGTAGCCAATATAAGAGGCCGCGTCTTACAGTCGATAGCAGCGCATTGAGATGGGGAGCGCCACCTCGGAAGAACGTAAAACCCGGCAAGAAATAGTGCTTGGATGTAATGGTATTTTTTTTTTTATAACGATCATTTGATATCATTACGCAAATGTTATGATGCAATCAGGACCAATTGTTTTATTATCAGTAATAAGGCTTGAAAGTTTCCATAAAGCTCTAAAAAAAATTGCTACTGCTATAACGTCGAGACAAAATATTTGTCTTTCCATTGCCACTCGACATCAGCTTTCATTTTGCCACAGAATTATGGCACAAAAAAGCATTATTCCCAGTATTGAAGTTGGGTCAGGAAAATTTTTTAATATTACTAAACATGATTATTTTCATCTTTTTGGGCCATCATTACCTAATAATATAATATCTAATCCATGTTGTTTTATTGCCAATTGGGTTAATTATAAAAGTACTAAATATGAACCTAAAATGGTGTTGGTTTATGGAATAGACAAATGTTCTTGTCCTATTTTTGTAGAAATTCAACTTATTATTATTAATCAAAAGATCCCAGTTTTTATTTGTTCTTCTTTAATAAATATAGGTCTTAATTATAACATTGGCGGCTTTGAAGTGAAACAAAGTACAAAGTGGCTGTCGGTGAAATATGATGATTTATTTGACTCTTTTCCTTTATTTGTTTATACGGCAGGCAATGGTGAGCAATATGTTATTTTGCACCATCCTGTTTAAAACGTCATATTTCATGTAAAAAACCAAAGAAAGAACAGCTATAATATCTTTTTTGCGTTTTAATATTTGTGCTTATTGTATTAACTTGCAACCAGAAATATAAGGATATACACATTATTTTTATTAAATTATGTAAAGAAATGAAATTTTGAGTTAGCAGCGATAGTTATACGGTTTAAAAAGTAAATTACATTATAAGTTATATTAAAGTAAGCTCTATATATGTATCTCTATATTCTCTATACATATACATAATTAAATTATGAAAAAAATAAACTTTATAGTTGCAATAATGCGGTTGAAAGTAAGCTACGTTATAAGTGTGGTAATGTTAGCCATATATATATATATGTATGTGTATGCTTGGGATTACGAGTAGATATATAATATAATATACATTTGTATTATATATACATTATATTTTTTTTTTATGAAACAAAATATAACTGTGTTTTTTATATCTAATATTTACAGTTTTATTTACTTTATATGTATATACATATAGAGTAAACTCGAGTGAGATGGCCATAGAGGAGATATGGTCCATCCATGTTGTTCATTTGATACTAGATGGTGAGCTAGATTCAGAAAACATGGGTTGGGCATCTCTCCTCTATGGCTATCTCACCCGAATTTACCCTATTTTACTAATTTTTGCAAATTGCAATAGAACTAACCTAGTAAACGATATTGCAAACTTAAGTAATTGTCATAGACACAATTTTAGCTGTGGATCAAAGCTCAGATTTGCAGCGGCACCTAAAATATTATCAGACACACCAAAATTTGTGTCTCCTACATGTAATATATGTACTAATCGCTGCAATGCGTTCTAGCATAGTTATTCATTAAAGTGTCTGCCGTAACTAAATTGTTGTGACCCTTACCTAACGTCTACATAACGTCTACAGCTAAATAAAAATGCCGACGCTGCTAAACTTTTATTTATCACTATTTTACGACTAAAATTTAGCTACCGCACGCAAATTCTTGCTGCCGCAGCTAATCTTTTTTTTTCCGTGTTGCTCAAGATTATTAATTAAGGAAAATTTTCATGGATTACTTCACAATCTTCATTCTAAGTGTCCCCCTTGTTTTCATTAAATCATATCCTTTTGCTTAACTGCCTTGTTTCTACTGATAGCTGCAATGTACTGCTACATTTACACAGTTGGAAAATTTGTGTTAAATATAACATAAATCACATGTCCCAAATGGCCCACCCAAATTTTTGCGTTAATTTAACATAATATGGATGTGTTAAATGGTAACACCGATAGTATGTTAAAATATTTCAACAGAAAGGAAATGTAATTCTGATCGTAATTTGAGGTTAATTATGTGTACAATTAACATAACTTTTATGTTAAAAAAGATTGTAAGATAAAATCAATTAACGCTCTTTTTCTGTAAATTTTTATTCCTACTTCTGTTAAAGAGTTAAATCAATACTTTTTTTCTGTAAATTTTAACACATTTAATAAATACGTTCAAATTGTGTTACGTTAACATATTTTTTAAATTATCTTAATAATTTTACATTTTAACATGTATAACGATAGGGCACAACATGTATAAAGCCGCGACAAGGTGTTTGCGATAAATTATTTTACAATATTTATTTTCCAACCATATTAACTGCGCGCCGGCTAATTGTCAGACTTGCAACACAGCTGTGATTGGAGTAAAATTCCTCCCTCTCTCTTATTAAATTATTTCGATTTAATTTTGATGCTAAGCATCTAAATAACTGTAAAGAAATTATTGCGAAAAATATTACTTCAGCCAGCGTTCGAACCTGGGAATCTTCTTCATTCCGTGAAGGTGTCATAGTACGAATTCAATCACTGAGGCATGTGGAAAATATCTATTATAAAATAATTTAACGCGAACACTTTGTTGCGGCTCTGTGCCCTATCGTTATATATGATTTAAGGGGGTATAACACCTTTGAGCATGTAACCTCTTTTTCACGATTTATTTTAACATATAAGGAATAAAGCAATCGAAAATCGGCTTTAAGGGGTCTTTTTATTATACATTGAAGATGTAAAAAAATTTTTTTTTGTATATAAAATCATGTTTGTACACCCTGTCAAAAAAGAGGCCGTGTGCGTCACGGGGATCCAGCTGGTGTACATGATTTCGGCTGACTGGTATGACCTAGAACAGAAATCCAAAAAAATTCTTAATTTGTGATAGATTGGCTATGGAAGTACGTAGGATTTTTGAAAAATATTGATTTTTGCGAAATTGACACTAATTTGAACAAAAGTGTCCAAATTTACACTGAAAAATCGTGTATAAAATTGGTTCCCAAAAAAAAAACTAACAATCCAATTTAAAAAATCCTACGTACTTCCATAGCCAATCTATCACAGATTAAGAATTTTTTTGGATTTCTGTTCTAGGTCATACCCAGTCAGCTGAAATCGTGTACACCAGCTGGACCCCCGTGACGCACACGGCCTCTTTTGACAGGCTGTATTTTATATACAAAAAAATTTTTTTTTACATCTTCA
>NW_027270408.1:0-6979 GCF_030848805.1 Temnothorax longispinosus | reverse complement strand
AGGAATACGTTGATATCAACCTATACATTTGTATGAATAATTGAGAGTTAGGATGATCGTTGGAACCACAACAACTTCGCATCATCCCAAAAAATCTCTGCAAAAACAATTACAAAAATTATTACAAGTTTTATTAATATTTGAACAAAAATAATATTTCTTTAAAATTAAAAATAAATATACCTCTAAATTATCTTGATTTAATCTTGCTGTCATTAAATATTTAAATCCGCATTTATCAATTAAAAAAGAACAAATCTCAAGAGTAGCTTTCAGAGAAATTTTTAAACCGTAACAAGTTTGTTGAGTTATAAAACTATAATTCATTTTTTTAGCTTCTTTTTCCCATTGAATCAAAAAATTTAAAAAATCCTCGATATTCTGAGAAATTTAAACATGTGTACATACATAATTATACAAAAAAACGTAAATTAATAAAACTTAAATCAATTAAAATTATACAGAATTTAACATTAAATGTCACAATCACTGCATTATAAAGTTTTTTTCTAATGTTAATATATAATACCTTATACATTTCGTTATCTGGTCGTAACAAATTTTTAAAAGTGCGACTATTCATGGCAGTAATTAACGCATTCACTCTTTTGCAGAACTTAATTGATCCATCAGCATCATTTAAATTATGATGAATATTTGCTTCTTTAAATAGTTGCATGGTAGGTGCCACATTGAAAAACTATTTGCATAAATAAAATTGTTTAAGCACATTTGATCTTAATATATATATATATATATATATATATATATATATATATATATAAAATAAAATAATATATATGTAAAATATATATATCTATATCTATATATTACTTTATTATATTATAAAATGTAAATATGATAAAGTTTACTAACACAACAAAATTATATATGATAAATAATAAATATTTAATTTACATACTCGAAATGCCATAGCAACGTTCATTTTTTGATAATACTTAGGTTTGATATGGTGTTCATCCAAATGATAACTAGATTTTAGATTAAAACCGCAAGGATTTTCAATGGCAAGTATTGCATACCAATGTTTTAATGAAACTACACCATCCGGAGTCTGTATATAATATAAAGAATATATCGAGATCTCAACATCTCAGGTACTCACAACCCATCGCGTCGCGTAAAAGAGTCACGGTCGGTCTCGCTCCGCGTATACTTGGCGCGAGACACTACCGTGTCTCTTGATAAAATTATTAATTTTATTTTATAATTTACATTTTTAATTATTAAACAATTAAAAAAAATGTACGTATTATAAAATTAAACCTTTTAATTTTTACTTCTTTTGATACAAAACCAATTTTTAAACTTACCCAAATTCCTGCGTACCGATCAAATTGAGAAAAATAATTTCGAAAACATTTTATCAAATGTGGAAAATCAGAAATGAACCATAAGCGTCTTTCTATGTCCACAATATGCTGTATGCTAACACATTCTTCAGTTACTCCGAATAGGTTCCACATAGATCTGTTCCATGATGCTCCATCTGATACTACAGCATCTACTTTCAACCCCGATTGTTCTGTTAAAATTATGCATTCAATAATAATTTTATGTAAGATTGATGCACTTGCACTGCCAACGCTCAAGAAACAAGCTAAAGATTGAACCCATGTTCCTTTAAAGGGCTGAAACATGAGAACTAATGCATGGTCTCCTTTTTTTTTCTTTTGTTCTTCTGAAGTATATTGCCCTAAATCAACAAAGCCTTCAACTTTGAAATCTGTGCGGTTAAAATATAAAGTTTTCGATAATTTCATTTCATCTAACAATAAAACACCTACAAAAATTAGTTTAGGTTATTAAAATATATAAAATTTATCGATATATAACATTAATAGTGCATTTCTTCTATAATTACTCAGTTACAGACATTTTATAATAAAAAAGTAATGTTTCATAAAAAAACAATGGTTTTTGTTTAACAAATTTAATTTTTTAAATCAATTATATATATATATATATATATATATATATATAAGCATACCTCGCACATCATTTGATTCCATGTTTACTGTTTTCTTTTTTAACATTTCAAATGTGCTCATTTGAAAACCATAACTGCCTTTAATAATTTTAATGTAACGATTTAGCGTGTCAATTGTAGGCAGTGTTAGAATATTATGAGATCTCAAATGATTGTACGTTTTTGTACTTTTAATTCGAAGCAAAATGCATTCGTATATCCATGCGTTCAAATATCTTATACCTTTCTTACTTTTTAACTTTGCTGCTGCAAAACAAGCTTTAACTGCCAGTTGTTGCTTTTCAGGTAATTTCAAAATAGCTTGTTGCATGTACTTTCAGCACATTTATTTTTTAAATGTGTTATTTTGTAGCATAATTTTGTAACCTGTACAAAAATATATCAAGTTAAACGATGAATTTAATGTATATGTGTGTGTCAACTGTAATTTGTTCTTTATAAATAACAAAGAAATATATTCCATACTTTATTTCGAAGTCTCTTTTCCCTACGTTTACAATATAAATTCGATAATTTAAACTTTTGGTTTTTATTTTTTAATTTTTCAGTTTGTATTAAATGTTTTTCTTTGTAACATTTTCCACGTTTTTTTACAATTGAAACATTTCAATTTTTCTCCTTTTCTGTGCTGTTTTTTAAATACAAAACCTTTACAATTTGTAATTCTGTAATTTTAACACTTAATTTAACACATTGTAACTATAAACAAGAAAACTTTTTAAAGAACTAAAAATATTAATATTTTTTGAAAACTTAAATTAAATTTTAATTATTTCTAATAAAATAGAAAAATATAATTTAATGTACAAACTTGTTTTCACTCTTAACTTCTTCGCAAGGAAATACATTTTCCAATTTCTATAAAATTTGTTTAATTTCTTGTATGTTGTGAACCATTTTAATATCAAAAGAAACTTCTTTCTCTCTAATAAATACCTGTTTTAAACATTAATAATATTTTAATAAAGTATGGATGTAAATATTTTTATACCAATAATAGTGTTACTTTATTATTCTTTCATTATTCTTACTTGTATTTGCATATTTGCTTTAACGATGACACGTCTTAAAATACTCGACAAATCAATTGTCCAACATGTCCACATCATGTATGTATCAGTAATATTTGCAAACCAATGAGCTGTAGGAAGTTCTATGTTTCTTCCAATATTGATATTTTCAATAGAAAACTTAGGCACAGTTTCTTTTAATGATGTAACAGATTTATCTTTTATTATTTGTGATTTATTTATCTCATGCGATGTGGAAAGAATTGGCTCTTCCATTGAATTTAAATTTGTTTCTATATTTTCACAATGAGTTACAGATTTTTCATAAGACATAATTTGACAGTTATTATGTTCTATTTGTTGAAAACATGATATCTTTTCTATTTGAAAAATTGAAGGAATTGCTCCTTCTTTTAATTTTGGTTTTTGCCTTTTCACGTATATAACTGTTCCATCTTTTTGTAAAAATGCATCTTTCTTAATAATATCTTCGGACTTGAAGTGCAACTCACAAATTCTACTACTTTTTTTTATTTGTACATTTTTTGTACACATAATATTGTACCATGAGATAAACATATCATTCTATAAAAAAAATTAAATTTTTGTTTTGAAATAAAATAAATAATATAAAAGGCATGTTTGTTTATTACTGACAGTTCATTGCCAGTACTGTAAATCTATAGTTTATGTCATGCACATTATAGATTTTCAGTACTGACAGTGAACTGTCAGTAATAAACGAATATGCTTAAAGTAAATATACTCTTAAGCTTACAGCACACAATGCTATTTTGTGTGCTTTATTACTTGCCGGCTCCTGTGCTAGCGAATCAATAGACAGAGTTGATAATCATTTTGTCTGCCAATTCGCTAGCACAAGAGCTTGCAGGCAATTTAGCAGGCAAAAAAGCATCGTGTGTGCTATAGGCTTCATTGTTTTTTATTCTAACTGTAGAAAAAACTTGAAACAAAGTACTTCTTTGAATATAAATACTTACTGTACGAGGTGTAAACAAACTTTTCTTTTTGTCTCCTTTTCTGCCTCCTCTGCTGCTGCATCCTTTAACGCAACAGGCCATTTTTTTCAGAATTTACTTTATCTATAATGTAATCAAAATTAAGAGCATTAAACTTGAGACATCTAAAGTAAAACATCTATTATGAGTAAAAAGTTGAAAATATTAATACAGCAAAAATATAGTATTTATATTAATGTGTGTTTGGACTTAGAAAATATACAAAATCTAATTATTAATAACAAAAAAAATATTGCTCAAAGTTAAATATTAATAATTACTTAATTTAATTTACATGGAAATAATTTTAGGTTATAAAAGCTTCTTCTTCCTTACCTCTTAACGAAGCTGGCACTTGATCTCTGTCACACAAGATGACACAATACGGCCTGATACGGCCACAATTTTTAAGTCCTTTTGGGACGAATTGACCAAATGCGATTGCATCAGTAACCTTTACAAATCAACAGATTCACACATTGCACATTGCACATATAAAACCTGTTCGTTTTCGTTACACTTTTGAACTAGTGCAAGCAAGTGCAAGTGCAATAGGTTAGAATGAAACAAATATACTTTTCTCTCGTTCTAACTTATTGGTGGAAAGATGGCGACGAAATGTTGCAAGTTATTCCGTTCAGCGAACCTCCCCTCTACACGGAACATTTTTCGTGACCATCTTTTGCTTCTCGACACTATCTAGTCATGTCTCCTTATACTACTTCATGGTTGCAGGCTTGAGGCTCGTGCGTGCAGCCCGGCGAGCGTTCATTCTCGTGTACGTCCTCCTCGACAGATCGTGTATTACATTCTTTGTTGCGTCGCACGTTGTCGCAGTTTATCTTTGTAATACTTCTTGTGTTAATGAGTTGTAGATTAACCGAACAATAATTTCTGTCGGACGAGAAGGGCGAGCCTGTGAACGGCCTTATTACATTCAACAACGAGTATCTACCTTTTATACGCGAGAGCTGCTGAGAGAGACGGACAAGGAACGACGCATCAGGAAAGTTCTGGAACATCCTTTCGAGCTCGGTAGAAGCTACCATTCTCCGCAAACGAGAGAGTGCCCTGGCAGGCTTGGTTGAGCCACCATTATCTGAAAACGAGAGAGTGTACTAGTGAGCTTGGTCGCGATGACCACCCATTAGAGAACGTATTCACTAGTATCGACAGTACTCAGGTAACAAAACAAGAGAGAGAGAGAGAGAGAGAGAGAGAGAGATTGATTGATTGATAGATTTATTATGCCCGAGCAATGGCTAAGGGGCAAAAGTGTATAAATGTAGTTATAAACATAATTATAAGCTCTCAACAAAATATAACGTAAGATAAACATATTATACTAATTCTAACGAAACTTAAAACTAACAAAATAGTACCGCTTGAACACAATAGAAAGGGAGGAGACCGATCACTCAGACTCTGACAAAAGCAAAAACTCGCGAAGAAGACTTTTAAAAGATGCTATAGATTCCGCCGATGTGACTGTGCTAGGAAGTGAATGCCAAAAATAAACAGCGGAAAGATGGAATAAATTTCTGTAAGCCACTGTTCTGTGAGCAGGAATATGGAAAGTTTGAACAGATAATTCAGCAAGACGATTAGATCGCTTGAGTGATGGATCAGGAAAGGTGAAAAGCTCAGACAAATAGGTGGGCGAACGCATGTGTAGAATACGATACATCTGGCAACCGAGAAAATAATGCCGTCTATTCTCAACAGAAAGCCATCCCAGTTGTCGTCTATACGGTGTGATATGGTCATCACGCCTAATATCGAAAATAAATCGAATACAACAGTTAACAAGTCTTTGCAATTTGATGTTTAATTCTTTGGTCAGGCCATGATATACGAGACAGCAGTAATCAATGTGAGGTAAAATTAATGTTGTAACAAGTTTGATTCTAAGCTGTTTGGAAAGAGAGTTCTTGTTGAACTTCAATTTGTTCAACGCATGATGAACTCTCTGTGAGATAAGCGAGATGTGTCTCGTCCATGATAGATTAGATGTAAAAATAACACCTAAATTTCTTACCTCGCAAACGAATGGTAAAGGCGTGCTGTTTACAACAATGGGTGGAAGACGACTGATATCAATACTACTTATGTGCGCTTGACTGCCAAATATAATGACCTTGGATTTTGCAGGGTTAAGCATGAGACCGTTAGACGTAGCATAGTCAAAAATGGCATTAGCATCCAACGAAATTAATTCCAATGCACGTAAGATGTTGGAAGGTAAGCATGAATAATAAATTTGAATGTCATCAGCAAAGATCATATGCATCACATAACGTAATATTTTATATATATCGTTGATGAAAAGTAAAAACAAGAGAGGACCAAGTACAGAGCCCTGTGGGACTCCTGATGAAGTAAACAGCCATTCCGAAAGATTACCAGTGTCATCAATAACCGCTTGAGAACGACCTGTTAAGTACGAAAAAAATCCAATTGAGGACAGCAACTGAGAATCCAAGTTCTTTAAGCTTGATGAGCAACAGCAAATGGGGAACTGTATCAAACGCTTTACTAAAGTCGAAGAGTATCATGATGGTGATTAATCCATCATCAATGCCCTGTTTAATATCATTACTCACACGTAACAGTGCTGACTGTGTGTTATAGCCCACACGATATGCAGATTGTCTGGGATTTAAGATGTCATGATCATGTAAGTAATCAAGAATTTGAGAAGCTACAATCTTCTCACATAATTTAGAAAGTTCAGACAGGTTTGCAATCGGTCTCGTGTCAGACGGTGATAGAGGTGTTCGAATTTTTGAGAGTGGACGAATGTAGGCTTTTTTCCATTCAGACGGAAACACAGAAGTGTCCAGAGATCGATTCATCATGGATGTTATTAAAGGCAGAGAGAGAGAGAGAGAGAGAGAGAGAGAGAGAGAGAGAGAGAGAGAGAGAGAGAGAGAGAGATT
>NW_027270407.1:82557-111157 GCF_030848805.1 Temnothorax longispinosus | reverse complement strand
AGTGACGTTTATGCATGTGCAGCACATACACCGGTGCGCGACCTTGATGCATTTGTATCTGTCAGTAGAGCAGCAACAGGATGAAAAGGTGTAGATCGGTGTGTTCGCTATCGCTTAAGCCAATAGCGCCAAAATCGTCTTCTGGTGTACGAAAAATATTTCGAAATCTGTAAAAAGTTTTAGTAAATTTATCAATAATATTATATATATATATTGTCACGGCTTTTTGCACTCCCGGAGCGGTCCGGGGCGTGTGCCGGATCAAAAGGGAAAAAGGAGAGAAAAGGTGATAGGCCTCTCCGGTGATTCTCTCGCACCTCCGACACTCCGCGAAACGAGCTTAAGGTTGGGCGCCAGACGCGTAAATTCGCGTCCGCGAAATCGCTAAGAACCAAAAGAGAGACGCAAAACGAACGAAGTCGAGGTGCGAGGGAATCGCTAGCTCAGCCTAATAGCAGGGCGGGATTAATTAAGGGCAGCGCGATATCCGGCGGGGTGGTGACACAAATCATAACTTCAATCGGCTAACAAATAAAAAGTAACATTTATTGCATAATCGATTTAGAGAAAATAATGGCCAATTTGGCTTTCATTAATAAAGCAAGTAGATGGTTGATAACGTGGCGTCAAATTTGAGTAACACAGAAAGGATAACGCGGACGCCAAAAAAGCACGGGAAATTACGCTACTTTAACAAACGCGCGGGAAGCGCCGGCATTACACCAGATAATATGAAAAAAGAAACTAACTTCCCGAAGGCTTCAAATTAATAGAGCCGGCGACATCGGCAAAACATAATCGGAGTAACGTGAAATAATATTGCGTGAGCTGGCACGACATGATAGCGCGTACCCGCTCGGAGCGCGTGAACGCAAGGGCCCAAGGCCGTGCAGAGATTTTGTCGCTAACAATCTTAATCTAACGCAAGGAATAATCTTAATCTACCGCGAATAATAATCTTAATCTAGGGGAATAATATTTTTAATCTAAGGCGAATAATCTTCTTAATATAACGCGAATAACATCTGGGACGTAACTAATCAGTCGGGGGATCCGTATTTTACCGTCACTTATCACGCGAATAACGTTTCCAACGCCAGGAGTCAATCGGTGCGAACAATATTCTCACGCAAATAATCGGTCGACGCGGACGATATTCTCACGCAGTTATCATCCTACGCGTAGGTAATCTAAGTGTCCGGACGCGAATCGCGAGCGACGCAATTACCAGCGCGAACAACCGTCTGACGCAATTATACCATCCCGCGATTAATATTCGGCCGGGTGAATGACTACGCACAACGAGACACGCGGTACGTAAACGCGAAGGGCGTGAGAAATGGCGTACTCGCTATATCGAACGTCGTCATCAGCGCGCTTACCGCGATCTCCAGGAGTCGTAGATTTCGGTCGCAATCCCACGGCCACGAGACCAGTCTGGGGCCCTCGCTTTCGCTGTCGATCGCCAAATCCGCCTTGTCGGCGAGTACGTGATTATCGCGAATATTCCCGAGCGAGAGCGCTACCCGGGGAGCGATGTTGTGGCTTTACATGATTATGTTACGGCGAGGCAACCTCACCGTAAGTCGATTCTCTCTCGAAAATTCTCGCCGTCGTCCCAAGGGTAGGAAGAATACAGCCCGAAATCTTATGCGCCTCAAAGGGCGACTCCGGTCGCAAAAACCGAGCACAACGGTTCGCAGTTACGTGCGTCGGCGATCGAGAACGGCTCAAGAATACTCCCGAAATTTCGCTCGATGACGGAATCGATAGCGTACCCCACCCCAGAGATGCCAATGGTGCTGTGCTGTTGCCCGCTGCCTGCGCGCCTGGTGGGGGCACGCACACAGCTGACGGAGCCGTGTACGTGTGCGCTGGCGCTCGGCGGCGGCTCGGCCAGCTTCGGGCGGGTAGAAGAGCGCAGACATACACTCGGATGTCTCGTTCTTCCGCGAGTCGTAGCATAGCCATAGCCGGTTCATCGAAAGTCGTATGCGTTAGCGCGTCGACTGACTTGGCTCGTCTATTATGTCTCGCGTATCTTTTCTGATGTTGATTTATGAATAAAATATATATATTATAACATTGCAGATGACAATAAAATATCCCTTCCCACACTAGGCGCGATACACTATCGTGTGTCTCTTAATTATTTAAAAGTAATGAAACTAACAACAAAAAATGTTAGTAAAATTTATTAATTACATAAATGATGTCTAATAAAATTATATTATCTTTATTCTGAAAATAAACTATATAAATTAAGTAAAGAAATAAAAAACAGAAAAAGTGTAAATAATAGAAATCAACTCTTGGCCAATATGTACGCTTTCTTCTAAAAAAATCTTGTTATTAATTTAGAAAAACGACTTCTGAATTCTTACATTTTTTTAAATAAAAATATATTACTATACATTATCAGCACACTGCGTAATTTATATTTTCTTTTTACCATATACGATTATATATTTTTAATCCATTTATTTTAATAAATATCTGTACATATTGTTGGAATACATTTACTGACTTAATATGACTCATAAAAATGTAAAATTAAACGATGACTTTCAGTTTTTATTTTATATTTGCGGTTTATTATTAGTAATAAATTAATAAAGAAATGGAAAGTTTTAAAATATTTATTTTCTTTACAATTATTTGATCTATATTTATAAAATGTGTAATATTAATGTCAGCAATAAATCGTATATTGGTTACCGCTTCTACATGACAATCAATATAAAAGATATTTTATGCTCGTAATCTTGCACTTTTTATTTATCAAATATTTATCAAATTTTTCAATATGTTATCAGCAATCTTTATAATCTATAAATGCATATTTTGGTGTAATAACATGGTCTTTTCATAATAATGTCTGAAAGCTGTACTTTGGATTATCTTAAAAATGAGAACTGACTATATTAAGACTGACCTAATTCATATTTATATAACACCTCTATTTCACTATATCAATTATATGATGTTTTAAATCTACATTTTGCATCAAAGACAATAAATATTCCCAGACCCCTTTGCTTTTCAACCACGACCATTTCAGTAAGGAAATTTCTTAGTATATCCCACGACTCAAGAACTCTGTCAATACATGAATAACGCGGAAGTCAGCGAGTTTCGCGTAACTTCAAAATTTTATAATTTGTATCTTGAAAACATTCGCAAAATTCATTGAAAATAGCTGAACGCTTTGGACTACTGTTAATATAACTTGCAATTTCTCTCAGAAATTCTTCGCACATATCAGGCATTTTAGAGCACGCATCATACGCAGCTAATGCAGAACAATGGCAAGGACATGAAAATGTTAATAATTTTTTGCGTTTTGATTCAAGTTTTTGTTTTGAAAGATAAATATTTTCCTGTCATAACAGACGCATTGTCGCATGACAGAGCAATAATATTTAAAAATGGAATCTGAAGTTGATGCATTTCAGTTTGAAATGCATTGAATAACTTTTCTGCACTACAATCTTTTGCATCATATCAATTAACTTTACTAATTGTGACCGAATATCTAAAGTTTCGCGATCAACATATCAGAACAAGAAACGTCATCCATTTTAGATTAATTATGTCAGATATTTTGTCAATAAAAACAGAAAATTTCCGGTATTTTGTATGTATTAAGTATTAAACTAGGTACGAAACCTCCCTGATGTCTCTAAGACTAGTCACATCTCACACATACACACAGGTAGAGAGGGTTGGAGTCGTTAAATACTGTGGGAGTGACGAACCACGGGGTCCTGATCTTTACCTGTGACACTGTCTGAGCTTTGTATATCCTATTATTATTGTAAAAATTAAATGTTCTATTTGTTCGCGATAGTGAAATAGAGGTGTTATATAAATATGAATTAGTCAGTCTTAATATAGTCAGTTCTCATTTTTAAGATAATCCAAAGTACAGCTTTCAGACATTATTATGAAAAGACCATGTTATTACACCAAAATATGCATTTATAGATTATAAGATTGCTGATAACATATTGAAAAATTTGATAAATATTTGATAAATAAAAAGTGCAAGATTACGAGCATAAAATATCTTTTATATTGATTGTCATGTAGAAGCGGTAACCAATATCGATTTATTGCTGACATTAAGATTACACATTTTATAAATATAGATCAAATAATTGTAAAGAAAATAAATATTTTAAAACTTTCCATTTCTTTATTAATTTATTACTAATAATAAACCGCAAATATAAAATAAAAACTGAAAGTCATCGTTTACTTAATTTTACATTTTTATGAGTCATATTAAGTCAGTAAATGTATTCCAACAATATGTACAGATATTTATTAAAATAAATGGATAAAAAATATATAATCGTATATGGTAAAGAGAAAATATAAATTACGCAGTGTGCTGATAATGTATAGTAATATATTTTATTTAAAAAAATGTAAGAATTCAGAAGTCGTTTTTCTAAATTAATAACAGATTTTTTTAGAAGAAAGCGTACATATTGGCCAAGAGTGGATTTCTATTATTTACGCTTTTTCTGTTTTTTATTTCTTTACTTAATTTATATAGTTTATTTTTCAGAATAAAGATAATATAATTTTATTAGACATCATTTATGTAATTAATAAATTTTACTAACATTTTTTGTTGTTAGTTTCATTACTTTTAAATAATTAAGAGACACACGATAGTGTATCGCGCCTAGTGTGGGAAGGGATATTTTATTGTCATCTGCAATGTTATAATATATATATTTTATTCATAAATCAACATCAGAAAAGATACGCGAGACATAATAGACGAGCCAAGTCAGTCGACGCGCTAACGCATACGACTTTCGATGAACCGGCTATGGCTATGCTACGACTCGCGGAAGAACGAGACATCCGAGTGTATGTCTGCGCTCTTCTACCCGCCCGAAGCTGGCCGAGCCGCCGCCGAGCGCCCAGCGCACACGTACACGGCTCCGTCAGCTGTGTGCGTGCCCCCACCAGGCGCGCAGGCAGCGGGCAAAACAGCACCATTGGCATCTCTGCCCCACCCTGGGCGTACGCGGCCCCCGCGACGCTATAGCGCGGACCAATCAGGGGTGAGCTCGCAGGTTCGCGGTGGATTCTTGCGTAGGGCTATTAATCACGGCTTTTCGCCAGGGCGCCAAACGGTCCCTCGTTCGCGCGGCAATTTTCCAGGATCCTTCCCGGTAGCGGACGGGACGTGATTGCTTCCGCGTTCCTCTTTGTCGATCCGGAAATGGTGGCCAACCATCCCGGAATCCGGTCAGTAGGGTGAGGAAAGCAGGTGAGCTGATTTTGCCCCGGCGTCCCAGGGCCCTGCCATTACGGATTCGCCCGCCGCTGTGTTTCGCGCCGCCGCGCGCGTGTCCTCTCGCGCTCCTCTGCTTTTGGCGACCCGCAAGCACCACCGAGATCCGTTTCTCGTCGTCTGATTCCTCGCCTCTATCCCTGTCGTCGACTCCGTTTTTCCGTGATTCTCAGCATCTTCTCAGGAACTCCGGTTTTCGGCTCGGTGAGGCGCCGCGCAAATGATACAAAATAGAAATAAGGGATTAGAATAATGTACGCAATTTTAATATGCCCCTGGAGATCTCGCATCGATTCATTGGACCGTCCTCGGGCGCGAAAAAGGTTGCAAAACCCGCGCCTTGTGACGGCAGCAGGGCGCTGCAACGCTGCAGCGGAACTGCAACGTCACAATATATATAATATATATGGCTGTACTTCCGAAAACGTCCATGCTCAGATTTAGGTGAAACTTTGTGAATAGGTTCCTTTTAGATAGAAAACACATATACCAAAAGGATTTTTGCGACTCCAAAGTTTAGCAACTTTTTTAACATTTTTAACTTACTGTTTCCGCACATACATTTTCCACGCGAAACAAACCAAAAACAGCTCTCAAGTAATGTAAACAACTATAAAATCATACACAAAGTACAAATATATTAGTTTATATACTCTGCTGTATACTCTGCTTTACCGAAAAAAGTGGAGCTCCCCGCAGGGGGGCGGAACCTACTGCCTCCACGCATACACTGTCCACGCGAACCGAGGTTCACGCACACCCCCCCGTGCTTTCGGGGGAGGTGCGGTAGTCCCGAAATAGTTCACGCATATACTTTCCACGCGAACCGAGGTTCACGCACACCCCCCCCCGTGCTTTCGGGGAGATGTGGTAGTCCCGAAATAGTTCACGCATACACTTTTCACGCGAACCGAGGTTTACGCACACCCCCCTCCCCCGTGCTTTCGGGGGAGGTGTGGTAGTCCCGAAATAGTTCACGCATACACTGTCCACGCGAAACGAGGTGCCACATAGGTTCGTGGCGCGCTTTACAAGCTCGTTTAAGTAGAGGTGGTATTTCACCTTGTTACGTCCACCCTCTCATACGCCCGGAAAATTTGAAACCTTTTTAGATGTAGGAAGACTTTAGTCAGACCTTATTCATAAGAACAACGACTTACCGATAGTAGGATTACCACCGAATAAGTTACCATACTTACTAGCATGACTTACCGACAGTAGGATTACCACCGAATAAGTTACCATACTTACTAGCATGACTTACCGACAGTAGGATTACCACCGAATAAGTTACCATACTTACTAGCATGACTACCGACAGTAGGATTACCACCGAATAAGTTACCATACTTACAAACATGACTTACCGACAGTAGAATTACCACCGAATACCGACAGTAGGATTACCACTGAATAAGTTACCTCACTCACTAGCATGACTTACCGACAGTAGAATTACCATCAAATAAGTTACCACACTAGCGATAAGTCACGACCTGCGCGATAGGCCTAACCTACCCACTAGCATATAAAATAAGTCACGATATACGCAATAGGCTTGGCCTATTCCAATAATGTATATACAACGAATAAGTCGCAATGCCCACAAAGGTTTAGCCATAGGAATTTCCCCGCAAACGCTTCCTTCAAGTAACGCAAACCTAAACCCTCCCAGACCCTTCCTGAAAACTCAAGACATGACCATATAAGGAGAGAAATCGAAAGCGGAGCCGATGACGCAACTCAACCCTTCCACTCAGGCAACAAAGGAAGAAAACTCAGGCCATGACCATATAAGGAGAAAAATCGAAAGCGGAGCCGATGACGCAACTCAACCCTTCCACTCAGGCAACAAAAAGGAAAGAAAACTCAGGCCATGACCATATAAGGAGAGAAATCGAAAGCGGAGCCGATGACGCAACTCAACCCTTCCACTCAGTCAACCTTCCACTCGACCACCCCCGCCATCGGAAAAACAGGAATAAAGGACGAACATCCCAAGGGACGCTCTCAGTTTCCCGGAGTTCTACCTCGATCACGGACTCTCCAGTTAAGTAACCACTGAATCCTTCTCGAGTCTCTCTGAATCCAGAACCTTCCTATTTCTACATCGAGAATCTTCCTATCTCCACATGCGTTACCGAACCCAGAGCCTTCAGCTCTCTCACTACATATAGAATTACGTGTCACCATATATACATTCCTGGTTGTAATCTTGTTACTTTGTAATCATATGTCCTATGTAGATTATCGTACTATACAATCATTTTTATACAATATCTTACTCTACAAATTCTTATACCTCTTCGCACATCCTCCACTGATCCCATCCACACACGAGCCCAGTGCCGTACGAGCGGCACGTCTCCGCCTGTGGGTATTCTAGTAATTGCAATAAGGCATCCGAATCACCGGTCCTCCCCTTGTGCCACATCTGCGTACGAGGCAGTGCCGTACGAGCGGCACGCTACCGTCCGTGGGTGTCTGGAGAGGGGCAGTGCTGTACGAGCAGCACGCTTTCTCGCCACGAGCAAGGAGAGTCAACCGAAGCGAATTTGTCTTTTAACCTCAATCAGTAGTTAACAAATGCCCAAGACGCGACGAAGCGGACTCAAGGTACGCACCCGCAGGCTCAACCGCCTTTTGTTCGGGACCCCTCCGAATCCATTGTTAGGAGTCCTTTCCGATTACGCGCCCGATCCTGAATACGAAAAGTACTTCGTCGCGAGTTCCGCGTGCAAGGCGGATGCGAGACCAAAACTCGAAAACGTAACTTCAGTGCGCAAAATTAACATTAAAAGTATACAATACATCTACGTTCCACTGGACAAGGCCGAGTCTCAAGCAGATTACCAAGCATTCCGGAAGGCCCAGAACTATCGGCTAACCCCGATCGCCTTCACACCGGGGAGAGATTCCGACAACCCACCACCAGTTCCATCTTGGGAATTATCGCTTTAATCAAAAGGACGACCCCCGCCGGATCCGCCTGATCCAGCGCCGCGCCGAGATTCTACACCTGTGGTTCGACGCCTCACCACCAGAACACTGGGGCACCGCGGATCACCCATTGGAACTCGACTAAAGGTAAGTGACGACGCCCCTAGGCGCTAAGCAAACGGCATGAGCGAGCCGCGCACGCGACGCCCCGCGCGCCGACTAACCCCATTGGCCTCTAGAATTGCGCGGCGGAATTGGTTATCACGCGCCGTGTGTGTCTTTACTATCTGCCATCAAAATCGTGATAGCAAACACTACCTCTGTGAAGAGTGTTTCCGAGACCTAACGGGCCCACAACGCCGCCAGTACGACTGCTTAGTCCGCCATTATATGCATATCGGTTACCGATACAAAGTCGAAGAGTGCGATTCGTGCGACGTCGTGATCGGAGAAATCCAGAGCCCCTCCGCGTGTACCACGTGCTGTGAAATATTCTCTAACGTAAAACGTTCGGTGGAACACGAGGGAGGAGACCAATATTTGGAACGCGAATTTACAATAATTGCCATTTCCCAAACTAGAGTTTAGCACCCCATTGTTCATGTGTCCCGGACATCCAGTAAATCGGCAGCCTTCGGAGGTAGTTTCACCCCCTAGCCCTATCAGAGCATGGTTAATGACGGGAATCTGTGTCTGGTCGTTGTTTTTCCAAAATAAAACTACGGGGGTCATTATTTGTGAGGATTGCCAGCTCGGCCAATACCAGCCCTTCCGGCAAGATTTCGAGGGCGTTCTCAGGCATTTCGTGCAATACGGGCCGCGAATAGAGTTCCCCACGTGTAGCGAGTGCAGTAAGGTTCTAGCCGACTGTCGGCCCGCTTTCGAATGTTACGCATGCACTAGAGTAGAAGAACCGTTTGAACGATTTCTGACGAATCCTCTGAATCAACGGTACGGTGAAGAATTACCGAATCTAAATCTCCCAGTGAGGGTGCGGATCGGGCAAACGATTTGGTGACGAGCGTCTGGATAGCGAATTACCTCGGTCGCAGGTATCCCCGGATAGAGCCCCTTGGCTCGATAACCCGAAAAGCGACTAGTCCCGTATAAGCGATCCGAGTACCGCCTTCTTCGCGGCCGCGATCTATCGGGACGTAACCTCTACTTCTCACCTCACAGAGGAAGTTTCACCAATGATGTTTATGTTATGACTTTGACGGGTATGACTTTATGGTTGTTTACATTACTTGAGAGCTGTTTTGGTTTGTTTCGCGTGGAAAATGTATGTGCGGAGACAGTAAGTTAAAAATGTTAAAAAAGTTGCTAAACTTTGGAGTCGCAAAAAATCCTTTTAGTATATGTGTTTTCTATCTAAAAGGAACCTATTCACAAAGTTTCATCTAAATCTGAGCATGGATGTTTTCGGAAGTTTCGCCCTGATCGGATTCACTTGTATAAACCACTTCCGTTTCTTCTTGTTCATTTTCTTGTTCAATGCTTGTATGCCCTGGAATAATGACAATACTTATCAACATAATATCCGCATAAGGGGATGCTGGAGCCGTCTGTTTTACCGGCATTTTTTGTCGGCACGTAGCGTCGTATTAATTTGACAGAATTAAAAAATCCTTCTCCAGAATTGCAGTACATACATTAATGATTCGGGGGAACTCCCGAATTTATATATTGTAGAAAACGAGAAAAAATTACGGAAGTACAAATTTCCTTATCCTACTTTTATCCCAATATGGCGTCTCGAGTTGCGGCGAGCTGTCAGCTCGTCACAAGATGTATTTCATATAAGAGATATACCATTGGTACGAACGCGAAAACAAGTTCCCCCGAATTGCACAACAAGAAAAACATCGATAAACCCTCCAAATCAAGATTTGGAAGCGTAATATAAAAGTATAATGTCGATGTGCATCGTGCGTATATGTGCGTGCAATGTAGCGTGCTATCCTTGCTTTATATCTTTGTCTATACAAGGACAGATATACTCGGTGAGCTTTATCGACGTTTAAACTACGGCTCCAGCATCCCCTTATGAATATAATCTATAATAAAAATAGTCGCGCGTTTGGCAGAACAAGTCGATAATATGTCCGCAATCAATCCGTCAATTATATCCTTATGGGCTTACAATTGCTTAGAGTTTAGATTTCATACATTAGCCGATAGTACTTATGCCGCATGATCCGTTTGCGTTACATTTTTATTAACTTAGATAATCGTTTATTTAAAATTAATTTAATAATGTCTTTATAATGTAAAAAATCTCGAACAAAATACGTACGTACATTACATGTATAACATTCAAGTTGGGAAAAATATATAAATGTATTAATATATATGTATCAATATTATTACGGCAAATTAATTACCAGTTTAATAAAAATATAACACAAATATTAGTAGTGAAAAATAACACATGTTTTACCTGTTGTTTCTTCAATCCGTGGTAGCCTCGCAATCTACCGCGTCGTCCGCGACGGTTAGGAGGCCTGCCACGACTCCTTCTACTTCTAATTGTAAAGGAAAGTCCGTCATCCGTAAGTGTGTGTAGATTTTCTGATGAAACTATCAAAACAACATGAATACACATTATGTATAAAATTCATACATAATGTAAGTAACTTCTGTGTATGCGTGCGTGCGTGCGTGCGTGCGTGCGATGAGCGTTTAAAAAATAAGTTTCAATCGGCCATAAAAAGGAACAGCAGTTAAAAATCTTTTATTTCAAACTAAAAATGCTTTATTTAATTTTAGTAGGAGTTATTTTGAGAGATCTACCCCGGGAGCTCCGAGGGGGGAGCGGGGCGGGGGGTACCGCGGGCAAGGGGGAGCGGGGCGGGGGTGTACCGCGGGCAAGGGGGAGCGGGGAGAGGGAGTCCGCGGGGAGGGGGGTGGGGGACTCGAGGGCGAAAGGGTCCGCGGGGAGGGGTGGGACTCGATGGCGCGGGTGGTCCGCGGGGAGGGGAAGGTGGTCGGCGAGCATGTCGGGACATGTTTATTAAATGTTAATAAACGTATCGTTGACAAGGGTACCGCCGAAGGGGGGGGTGTCCGCGTTCTACGCCAAGGGTGGTCCGGGGGGGAGGGAAGGGGGGTCATCACTTAATCGGCGCGGGGTATTACAAAGGCGATGGGCGCCGTTCGGCTGCTGGAATTTTATCGGCGGCGCGCCGCGGGAGGATGGGGTCCGCGTCCAACGACCACGTCGGTCCGCGTGACGTCACACGGCTCGCAAGCGTCTCGTTCGCCGTTGTCTTTCCCTCAGCGCGGTCTCTCTCTCTCGCTCCCACGTTATTAATTTTTAGGTAAAAGAAACAAAAAAGAAACAAAAAAGAAAATACCTTAATCTCGACGAGGGGGGGCCCCATGGCCGCGACCCGCCGGCATCCGTCTCAACGTGAGGGAGTCGGCGTAAATTTGTGCCCGCCCGCGTCCGATGGCCGGGAGGCCGAGAGCGTTCCGCAGCGCTAGCCCGCGTGAAACACCGGGTGGCGTGCCCACCTGAACTGTTGGGAGCCGGGGCGCGGGTTGTGCCCGCCCGCGTCCGATGGCCGGGAGGCCGAGAGCGTTCCGCAGCGCTTGCCCGCGTGAAACACCGAATGGCGTGCCCACCTGAACTGTTGGGAGCCGGGGCGCGGGTGGCTGACGCGGGGGAGCGGCGGACCTTGCCTCCTGAATCTCACTATCACTACTATCACTATCAGATTCGAAGTTATCAATGTCAAAGTCAGAATCGAAAAATTCCGCGATATTAACGTTTAGTACCGGCCGCCCGCGGGGGATAAGCCCGCGTCCGCCACCGTTCGTCCGCGGGCTACGCGGGAGACGCGGGAGAGCAGCGACAAAGTCGTTAAAATTAAAATCATCAAAGTCGTTAAAATTAAAATTATCAAAGTCGTTAAAATTAAAATTAAAATCATTTAAATCTTCGGCACTTCCCACAATTTCACTTAATTTTACGTATTTAGCCTGATACGGGAGAAAGTTTGGAGGCATCACAACAAGAAAGTAAAAAACAATCACAAAGGCGTCACTAATCCTCGAAAAAAATATTTTCGGGCGAAACACGTTCAAGCAGGCTCACGGCTACGATGAAACTGAAGTCGCCAGAAAAAAATATAATGGCGGTCGTGTAAACTGATAGTCGCTTCCAGCGAAGTCTCACGCTACAAAGGCGAGCGCTTCATAGTTTACGATATACGAATAGGCGAGCGTCGCCGGAGCATCGCTTCATAGGTTACGATATACGATACCTTAAATTTCAAGTGGCCTGAGTGGTTCGAGTCGAACGTCGCATATACGACTCGAATGGAAATGCATGTGAAGAAATTAAGTCGTGATTTATATTTAAAAAAATACATTTTTTATTCTTCTTTTACATATTTTTTGTTTTTACATACTACGGTAGCGCACTAAAAAACAATTCTACTCGATAGATGGAACATCGCGTCGATGCACAGATTTGCGACTGTAAACAAAATAGCGAGTTAGACACTTGTCTCTGCAATGATCTCACCCTTCTAGAACATGCGAGCCGCCATTCGGTTACGGCGTTTCGCACACTACAAAAGCGAGCGCCGATGGTCCGACGACGGTTTAAAGATAAAATAGCCGAGGCAAACAATTGATAAAATTTGTCACCGATGACGATTCAACCGTTGCGGAGTCCTCTTCATGTTTTTTCTAGAAAGAGCCGCTGCAGATTACGATTTAACCGTCGCGGCGGTCGGGTATCGGTTGGTTGGCGGCATATTACAAAAATCGAGTGGCGGAATATTTAACAAAATATTTCTAAACAGACTAACTCTAACAATTTATACCAAACATCTGACCATCCGTTTTCTCCCATTACGATTTATTTGCTCCGACAGATCTTTTCTTATCAATCCACAAAGTTCTAATTTGGGTTTTCTCGTGAGTAACGTCGTTGTGTGTCGACATCATAGCCTCTCGATTTCGAAATAGATTGTATCTATTTGTACGATTTCTGTGTTTGGATTGGACGGTTTTTTTGACCAATGGTATGTAAGTGGGAGTAGTAGCATGCGTCGGTACTCTCTACACAGAACGTACTTATTACTTATGTAAACGATTTATATCTTTGTCGTTTTCGACCAAAAACATTTAGGTTACCCGCAATATGAACGTTCCTCGTCGCCGAAGCTAGCCCGAAGACTGTATCGCAAGATGTGGATCCATAATCGTCCTGTCGACAATTGTTTTTTCGTTTTGTAATATTATTTTTAATGCATATTTTTTTTTACATTCCTCATCCTTACATGCTACTCTCTCGTTTTTATTAATTTTCCTGCACCATCACATAATGCTCTCCTCTACTTTTAAATCTATTCTTCAGATCTTCTCTGTTCTGTAAAACTACAGTTAATATTCCTAATCTCACCTTTTTAAGTCTTCATCTTTTTACCAATTTTATCAATTGTTTCCTCGTCTATTTTATCTTTAACCTTCTTCGTACTATCGGCTCTCGTCTTTTTTATTTTTGAGACTCCTTAACGATGTCTTCTCTCCTGTTCTATAATTTTATATCATTGCAGAGACAAGTGTCTAACTCGCTATTGTTTTACAGTCGCAAATCTGTGCATCGACGCGATGCTCATCTATCGAGTAGAATTGTTTTTTAGTGCGCTACCCGTGTATTTAAAACAAAAACATATGTACAAGAGAATAAAAATGTATTTTTTTAATATATAAATCACGACTTATTCTTCGCATGCCATTCCATTCGAGTCTTATATGCTACTTTCGACTCGACCCCTCAGCCCCTTGAAATTACGGTTATCGTATATCGTAACCTATGAAAGCGATGCTCCTGGGCGACGCTCGCCTATTCGTATATCGTAAACTATGACGCGCTCGCCTTTGTAGCGTGAGACTTCGCTGGAAGCGACTATCAGTTTTACACGCCGCCATTATATTGTTTCTCTGGCGACTTCAGTCTCATCGTACCGTGAGCCTGCTTGAAACGTGTTTCGCCCGAAAATATTTTTTTCGAGATTAGTGACGCCTTTGTGATTGTTTTTTACTTTCTTGTTTGGTGATGCCTCCAACCTTTCTCCCGTATCAGGCTAAAAGTACGTAAATTAAGTTAAATTGTGGGAAGTTTTGCCTGAAGATTTAAATGATTTTAATTTTTAATTTTAACGATTTGTTAATTTTAATTTTAACGACTTGATGATTTTTATTATTTTAACGACTTTGTCGCTGCTCTCCCGTTCTTCCTCGTAGCCCGCGTCCGGAACGGGTGCGGACGCGGGCTATCCCCGCGGTCTGGCCATTACTAAACATTTATCGCGGAATTTTTGATCTGACTTTGAACATTGCTAACTTTGAATCTGATAGTGATAGTGCGATTCCGTACCGGCGAAGTCCGCTGCTCCCCGACGGTCAGCCACCCGCCGCCCCGGCCCCAACAGGTTCATTTTTTTCCCGCCAAGCGGGTGGGGAAAGGGGGGGCAGGTTACTGGTCTCGCCCCCTTTTTGTGATTTCTAACTCTTTCTACTCTTCTTAACTCTCATCACCCTCCTGTCCATCTTCCTCTTCCTCATTTTTCTGCAACACTCTCCCCTTCGTACCCAACTATTTCTTTTTTTTACTCCACCCGGTTTTCATCACGCGCTAGCGCTGCGGAACGCTCTGGCCTCCCAGGCCATCGGACTCTGGTCGGGCACAAATTTCCGCCGACTCCCTCGCGTTGAGACGAGATGCCGGCGGGTCGCGGCCATGGGGCCCCCGTCTCGTCGAGCTGAGGTATTTTCTTTTTTGTTTTCTTTTTTTGTTTCTTTTACCTAAAAATTAATACCTTTAAAGCTATAGATAATATATACCGCGCTTGTAAAGACACTCTAACTAAACACTCTTTCAATCGTTTTACGTCACTCTTACCGTACTTGTTCTTATGTCGCGCTGACCCCCTCCTCCGCGTGCGGCGCCGCTATAAAATTCCAGCAGCCGCCTAACTGCGCCATCGCCTTTGTAATCTCTCCGCGCCGTTCAGTGATTACCCCCTAATCCTCTCCCCCGCCTGAACCCCCCCCTTTTGTCTTAAACGCGTACACCCCCCCCTCTTCTCTTTTCTTTATCCCTTTTTCACTATCTTTTATTACTTCTAATAATTACCAGTTTTTCCTACATTCTCCTCTTACCACCTGTCCCCCTCTCCCGGTCTTGACCCACCCTCAATCACTCTATCCCACGCCGTCATCCCCGGTTGTATCTGGATCCTTTAACTTCTACCGCGGGCAGTAAAGTCGAGTGTTATTCCGCGCCCCATAGACTGCCCGCAGGATGCGATGTTGACCTGGGCGACACGATTTTGGTCTTTAAGTATATTGTTGTGTGCCCCCGATTGTTCGTAGCGGTTTAGATGGGTGCTCCATCTCTTTCGCCTGTTATCGCCCCTTTTGTGATTCACCTTGAGGGGATTCTTGGTATAAGGTCTCCGATAGTGGGAGTTGTACGAAGTTATGACGCGGCATATGGTAGAGCTTCAGGGGGTTCTTACCCTTTCGTTCTGTGTGAGTGTGGGGAAGCCGTGGGGGAGTGTTTGTCTCTGGATGCATTCCTCAGATTTGATTGTGCTCTGCGTTTAAAGTGGGAAACTTCGGATGTTGAATGCGCCTCTCAAGCCCGGGTGCGTGTCGCCCCCCCTTGGTTGCGCCTCCTTATTCTGTCTTGGCATAGCGGCTTTTTAATATACATCTGACGGGCTTCTATATTATAGTCTGGGGCTATGGTGTTCCTATGCTATGTTTTATACATTAATTTGAGTCAGTTTGGTTTTTCTTGTTTTTAAAATGAAATTTGTGTACACTTCTTTTGTTCCTGTGTTGTTATCTTCCTGTGGTGTCTACTGTGTTTTTTTAATCTCTCGTTTCTTATTCTCACTCACTCACTCACTTCATTCTCAGGTTCCGTTTTAGTCACATGGCACGATAACTTTTTTAACTTTAGCTTTTATCCTTTTGTGAATTTTATACATTACTGTGTATTTCTGTTTTTTGCTAGTTTCATCAATCTACACCACTACGGTAGACGGACTTCTTTACAATTAACGTGAAGGGAGTTCACGGTGGCAGGCCTCCTACCGTCGCGGACGACGCGGAAAAAAAAAAAAATAGCTTTGCGGAGGCACCACGGATTGAAGAATACCACGTTAAAACGACGTGTTATTTTTTACTACTAATATTTGTGTTTTATATTTATTTATTAAACGGTACTTAATTTGTCCGTAATAAATTGATACATATCTCTTAATACATTTTATATTTTTTTTCCAACTTGACTGTTATACATTAATTACTACGTTATTTTTGTTCGAGATTTTATTCGCCATTATAAAGATTTAATTAATTAATTTCTAAAAATATAAACGATAATCTGCATTCATATTAAATTTAACTCAGAGCGTAGCATTTGCGGCATATTAACTAATTCTTCGGCTTAATGTCTGCATTATCTAAACTCTAAGGCAATTAACAAATATTCGCCTGCATAAGGTATAAATTGATTTTTAAATATTATTTGATTAATATATGACCGTAGTAAATCGCTTGTTCTGCCCAACGCGCGACATTTTTTTTATTATAGTTTTATATTCTTAAGGGGATGCATGAGCCGTAGTCCGAACTCGATCAGCGTGATAAAGAGTGCTCACCTGTATAATCTGTCCTTGTATATACAAAGGATATAGACCCAAGGATAGCACGCTACATTGCACGCACATCCGCCCGATGCACATCGACATTATACTTTTATATTACGCTTCCAAATCTTGATTGGAGGTTTATCGATGTTTTTTCTTGTTGTGCAATTCGGGGGAACTTGTTTTCGCCCGCGTTTCCGTACCAATGGTTATCTCTTATATGAATACATCTTGTGACGAGCTGACAGCCTGCCGCAACTCGAGAACGCCATATTGGGATAAAAGTAGATAAGGAAATCTGTACTTCCGTATTTTTTCCTCGTTTCTATATATAATTCAGGGTTTCCCCGAATCATGAATGTATGTACTGCAATTCTGGAGAAGATTTTTAATTCTGTCAAATTTAATACGACGCTCGTGCCGACAAAAAGGCCGGTACCAGACGGCTCCAGCATCCCCTTAATGCTGATATTATTTGATAAGTATTGTCTTTTCCAGGGCATTACAGCATTTGAACAAGAAATGAACAAGAAGAAACGGACGGGTTTCAACAATTGAACCGTCATGATCAGGTCAAACTTCCCGAAAACGTCCATGCTGCTTAGAGAAGCTTTAGAATGACACTTGTGGAATATGCGTTCCTTTTAGATAGAAACACATATACTAAAAGGATTTTTTGCGGACTCCAAAGTTTAGGCAACTTTTTTAAAACCTTTTTAACATTACTGTCTCCTCGCAGCTACATTTTCCACGCGAAACAAACCAAAACAGCTCTCAAGTAATGTAACCAACCCTACAGTCTAACCCCGTCAAATCCCATACCATAAACATCATTGGTTAAATTCCTCTGTGAGTGAGAGCTAGAGGTGACGTCGTCCGTAGATCGCGCCGCGAAGATAGCGGTACGCGGATCGCGTTTTATATTCTATCGCTATTTTCGGGTTTCGAGCCAGTGGCTCTCTCCTGATACCTTCGACCTATGTACGTTCGCGTATCCAGACGGCTCGTCACCACAAAACCAAACAAAAAAAACCCATAAATCGTTTTGCCCGCTCCTCACCTCACTGGGAGATTTCGATTCGGTAATTCTCACCTGTCCGTTGCTTTCGAGGTTTCGTACCAGAAATTCGTTCAGAACGGTTATTCTACTCTAGTGCTGCGTAAACCTTCGAAAGCGGGCGGTTACGTGGCTAGACCTTACTGCCTCGCTACCGGGGGACTCATCGGGGCCTGTTGCACGAAGTTTGTGGACGCTTCCCCCCCCCCCTCGAATCTTGCCGGAAGGGTGGTATGTGCCCTTCTTGCCCCTCCAAATCATGACCCCCGTAGTTTTTTTTGTAAAAACAGAAAAACAAGCCCAGACCGATTCACCGTCATTAGCCATGTCTGCGGGTAGGGTCGGTGACAACTACCTCGGCGGTTCCGATTACTGACCTGTCCCGTGGCACCACCTTCCATCCCACTGACACTGGTAAGAGCGCTCTTTCTTCTTTCCCTACATCTATATCGCTTCTGCGACCTGACTGGCACCTATTTAAGTCGTCGACATAGCCTTCTTCATTAACCCGACTTAATTATTTTAGTCTCCTCCTTATGCATTCGTTCACAGACCACAGGACATACGTTTTTACGTTCCTAGCGCTTACCTATGCGCAGCGGTGGCTTATAAATGCAGTGACTCGCTTACGGGGTCTGGACTTTCTCACGATCACCAGGCACTTTCGCGACGAAGATACTATCTCACCGCCTCTTGCTTGTGTATCGGTCAACCGATATCAGCATTATTAAATGTCGGATACCGCAGTCTCGGTACATGGCACGGCTTTGTGGGTCCCGTTAGGTCTCGGAAACCTCTATTCATCGGACTTCGTATGTTTGCTATCACGATTTTGTGGAGCTAGTAAACCCCAGGCGCTCGGAGCGATAACCATTCGCGGCGTACAATTCTCACGAGTCCATGTTTAGTTTGTGCCTGGCAGTGCTGGTGTTCGTAGCGTGCGCGTTCGTTCATTTGGCGTTTTCTAGTCGCCTGGGCGTCGGCCATCTACCTCAATTATTGTCGAGTTCCAACTGGGTGATCCGCTGGTGCCCCAGTGTTCTGTTGGTTGAGGCTTGTCGAACCACAGGTGTAAGAATCTCGGCGCGGCGCTGGATCAGGCTGATCCAGGCGGGGGTCGTCCTTTTTTGATAAGTCGATGAGATTCCCAAGATTGACCTGGTGGTGGTTGTCGGAATCTCCCCCTTTGTGAAGGGTGATCGGGGTAGCCGATAGTTCTGGGCCTTCCGGAAGCTTGGTAATCTGCTCGCGACTCGCGCCTGTGTCCAGTGGAACGTATATGTATTGTATACTTTTAATGTTACTTTTGCGCACTGAAGTTCCGTTTTTCGGTTTTTGGTCTCGCTCCGCCTTGCACGCGGAACTCGCGACCGAAGTACTTTTCGTATTCAGATCGCGTCGTAATCGGAAAGGATCCTAACAATGGATTCGGGAGGGTCCCGAACCAAAGGCGTTTGAGCCTCGGTTGCGTACCTTAGTCCCGCTTCGTCGCGTCTTGGCATTTGTTAACTACTGATTGAGGTTAAAAGACAAATACGCTTTCGGTTGACCTCCTTGCTCGTGGCGAGAAAAGCGTGTGCTGCCGTACGGCCTGCCCCCCTCCAGACACCACGGACGGTAGCGTGTCCGCTCGTACGGCACTGCCTCGTCGCAGCTGTGGCACAAGGGGAGGACCGGTGATCGGATGCCTTATGGCATTACTAGCATACCCACCAGGCGGAGACGTGCCGCTCGTACGGACTGGGCTCGTGTGTGGATGGGATCCTGGAGGCTGTGCAAGAGGTATAAGATATATGTAGGTTAAAGATAAGTGTATACAAATTGATGCTATAGTATGCATAATTCTCATGGACATATGATCTACAAAGAGTCAAAGATTACCACCAGGAACCTGTATATATAGTGACCCGTAATCCTATATGTATGAGAGAGCTGAAGCCTGGGTCGGTACGCACGTGGAGTTATGAGATTTCTCGATGTAGAAATAGGAAGGGTTCTGGGATTCCGAGAGACTCGAGAAGGATTCAGTGTTACTTAACTGGAGCGAGTCCGTATCGAGGTAGGACTCCGGACCGGAGAGCGTCCCTTGGGGATGTTCGTCTGATTCCTGTTTTCGATGGCGGTGAGTGGTCGAGTGGACGGTTGACTGAGTTTAAGGGTTTGAGTTGCGCATCGTGCTCTGCTTTCTATTTCTCTCTTATATTTTCATTGGCCTGAGTTTTATTCCTTTTGTTGCCTTAGGGAAATTTTTGAGTTGCGTCAATCGGCTCCGCTTTTCGATTTTTCTCCTTTATATGGTCCCTGGCCTGTAGTTTTCTCTTTTGTTGCCTTATTGGTAAAGTCTTATTTTTGCGTCATCGGCTCTCGCTTTCTCTAATTTCTTCTCGGTCCTTATAGTTGTTTATCATTTCTTTATTCTTTTCATTGAATGTTCTTTTATTTTTTATTTTTGGCGTTACTTGAAGGAGCCCCTTTGCAGTGAATTCCTATGGCTAACCTTTGTGGCAGTTGCGACTTTTCGTTGTATTATAATTATTTGCATATGACAACCTATGCGTTAAAATATCGTGACTTATTTTATATTCTAGTGGGTAGGTTAGGCCATCGCGCAGCTCGTCGTGACTTATCGCTCTGTGGTAACTTATTTATGGTAATTCTACTGTCGGTAAGTCCCTGCTAGTGAGTTGAGTGTAACTATGTATATTCTTGTAATCCTACTGTCGGCATTATATCCGGTGGTAATTCTACTGTCGCGTAATTCCATGTTTGTAAGTATGGTAACTTATTCGGCTGGTAATCCTACCACTGTCGGTTAAGTCATGCTAGTAAGTATGGTACTTGTATCGGGTTGAGCTATTCCTACTGTCGTTCGGTAAGTCATGCCTAGAAGTTCATGGCTAACTTATTCTGGTGGTAATCCTACTGTCCCCCGGTAAGTCTGCTCAGTCAGTTATGCCGTAACTTTTTCGGTGGTGCGAATCCTACATCGTTAGTCGTTGATAGTCTTATGGTAAGGTCTGCGACTAAGTCCTTCCTAACAATCTAAAAAAAGCGCTTTCAAATTTTCCGGGCGTATATGAGAGGGTGGGAGTAACAAGGTGAAATACCACCTCTACTTTAAACGAGCTTGTTAAAGCGCGCCCCCGGACCCTATGTGGCACCCTCGTTTCGCGTGGCAGGTTTGCGTGGAACTATTTCGGACTACCACACCTTCCCCGGAAAGCTACGGGGGGGTGGGGGGTGTGCGTAACCTCGGTCGCGTGAAAAAGTGTAATGCGTTGAACTATTTGCGGGACTACCACATCTCCCCGCACGCCACGGGGGGGGTGTGTGGTGACCTCGTTTTGCGTGGAAAGTATATGCGGTGAACTATATTCGGGACTACCGCACCCCCCGAAAGCACGGGGGGTTTCGTGAACCTCGGAGGTTCGCGTTGGACAGTGTATGGTGTGGAGGGGGCAGTAGTTCCGCCCCCCTGCGGGGAGTTCCACTTTTTTTCGGTAAAGCAGAGATACAGCAGCGTATATAAACTAATTAGTGTCTTTGTGTATGATTTTAGAGTTGTTTACCATTTACTTGATAGCTTGGTTTTGGGTTTGTGTTCGCGTGGAAATTGTATGTGCTGAGAAGGAAGGAAAACAGTAGTAAAATATGTGTTTAAAAAAGTTGCTAAAACTTTGGAAGTCGCAAAAAAAAAAAAAAAAATTCCTTTTGTTATATGGTGTTCTCTGTAAAGGGACCTATTCACAAAAAGTCACCTTCTCCTACTAAATCTGAGGCTTGACTGTTTTCGGAATAGTACAGCCCTTCTATATTCTATATATTTGCGGTTGCAGTCCGCTGCAGCGTTGCAGCGCCCTGCTTCCGTCACAAGGCGCGGGTTTGCAACACTTTTCGCGCCCGCGAGGACGGGTCCAATAAGCGAGTGCGATGATTCCAGGTGCATAGTAAATTAAAAATTGCCTGTACCGTACATTTCTAATCCCTTATTTCTATTTTTGTATCTTGTGCGCGGCGCCTCCCGAGCCGACCCCGGAGTTCCTGAGAATATTGCTGTTGAAGAATCACTGAAAAAAAACTGAAGTCGACGACAGGATATAGTCGAGGAAAATAGCCGACGAACGAGACCGGATCTCGTTGGTGCTTGCGGTCTCGCCAAAAGAGGGAGCGCGAGAGGAAGGAGGAGGAGGACACGCTCGCTGCGGCTGAGACGGCGACGAAAACGGAACGAGAAAAACACAGCGGGGGCGAATCCGTATGCATGGCCCTGGTACGCCGGGGCAAAATCATAGCTCCCCTGCTTCCTCACCCTATGACCGGATATGCCTGGGAGGTTGGCCACATTTCCGGACGACACAAGCGGAACGCGGAAAGCAATCACGTCCCGTCCGCTCCGAGGATCTGAAAAATTCCGCCGCGCGAACGATGGGACCTTTGGCGCCCTGCGAAAAAAAAGCGCGTTCTTAATAGCCCTTACGCAAAGAAATCCCCAGCGACCATGCTGAGCTCCCCAATGATTGGTCCGCGATAAGCGTCGCAAGGGACTTTGGCCCTTTCAACCGCGTACGCCCAGGGTGGGTCGAGATGCCAATGGTGCTGTTTGCCCGCTGCCTGCGCGCCTGGTGGGGCACGCACACAGCTGACGGAGCCGTTGTACGTGGTGCGCTGGGCGCTCGGCGGCGGCTCGGCCCCTCTTCGGGCGGGTAGAAGAGCGCAGACATACACTCGGATGTCTCGTTTCTTCCGCGAGTCGTAGCTAGCCATAGCCGGTTCATCGAAAGTCGTATGCGTTGACGCGTCGACTGCTTGGCTCGTCTATTATGTCTCGCGTATCTTGTCTGATTTTGATTATGAATAAATATATATATTATAACCATTGCAGATGACAATAAAATATCCCTTCCCACACTAGGCGCGATACATTCTATCGTGTGTCTCTAATTATTTCAAAAGTAATGAACTAACAATCAAAAAATGTTAGTAAAATTTATTAATTACATAAATGATTCTAATAAAATTATATTATCTTTATTTCTGAAAATAAACTATATAAATTAAGTAAAGAAATAAAAACAGAAAAACAGAAAAAGCGTAATAATAGAAATCCACTCTTGGCCAATATGTACGCTTTCTTCTAAAAAATCATGTGTTATTAATTTAGAAAAACGACTTCTGAATTCTTACATTTTTTTTAAATAAAAATATATTCTATACATTATCAGCACACTGCGTAATTTATATTTTCTCTTTACCATATACGATTATTATTTTTTATCCATTTATTTAATATATATCTGTACATATTGTTGGAATACATTTACTGACTTAATAATGACTCATAAAAGGTAAAAATTAAGTAACGATGACTTTCAGTTTTTATTTTATATTTGCGGTTTATTATAGTAATAAATTAATAAGCAATGGAAAGTTTTAAAATATTTTTTTCTTTACAATTATTTGATCTAGATTTATAAAATGTGTAATATTAATGTCAGCAATAAATCGTATTGGTTCCGCTTCTACATGACAATCAATATAAAGATATTTTATGCTCGTAATCTTGCACTTTTATTTATATCAAAATATTTATCAATTTTTCAATATGTTATCAGCATTAATCTTTAAATCTATAAATGCATATTTTGGTGTAATAACATGGTCTTTTCATAATAAACGTCTGAAAGCTGTACTTTGGATTATCTTAAAAATGAGAACTGACTATATTAGACTGACCTAATTCATATTATATAACACCTCTATTTCACTATCGCGAACAAATAGAACATTTAATATTTTTACCAATAATCATATATGGATATACAAAGCTCAGACAGTGTCACAGGTAAAGATCAGGACCCCGTGGTTTCGTCACTCCCACAGTATTTAACGACTCCAAACCCTCTCTACCTGTGGTATGTGTGAATGTGACTAGTCTTAGAGACTCAGGGAGGTTTCGTACCTAGTTAAGACTTATTACATACAAAATACCGGAAATTTTCTGTTTTTATTGACAAAATATCTGACATAATTAATCTAAAATGGATGACGTTCTTGTTCGATATGTTGATCGCGAAACTTTAGATTATTCGGTCCCAATTAGTAAAGTTAATTGATATTGATGCAAAAGATTGTAGTGCAGAAAAAGTTATTCAATGCATTTCAACTGAAATGCATCAACTTCAGATTCCATTTTTAAATATTATTGCCTCTGTCATGCGACAATGCGTCTGTTATGACAGGAAAATATTTCTTTTTATTCAAAACAAACTTGAATCAAAACGCAAAAAATTATTAACATTTTCATGTCCTTGCCATTGTTCTGCATTAGCTGCGTATGATGCGTGCTCTAAAATGCCTGATATGTGCGAGAATTTCTGAGAGAAATTGCAAGTTATATTAACAGTAGTCCAAGCGTTCAGCTATTTTTCAATGAATTTTGCGAATGTTTTCAAGATACAAATTATAAATTTTGAAGTTACGCGAAACTCGCTGACTTCCGCGTTATTCATGTATGACAGAGTTCTTGAGTCGTGGGATATACTAAGAACATTTCCTTACTGAAATGGTCGTGGTTGAAAAAGCAAAGGGGTCTGGGGAATATTTAGTGTTTTGATGCAAAATGTAGATTTAAACATCATATAATTGATATAGTGAAATAGAGGAGGTGTGATATAAATATGAATTAGGTCGTCTTAATATAGTCAGTTCTCATTTTTTTTACGAAATCCAAAGTGACAGCTTTCAGACATTATTATGAAAAGACCATGTTATGTACACCAAAATATGCATTTAAGAGTATAAAGATTGCTGATACACCAAAACATATTGAAAAATTGATAAATATTTGATAAATAAAAAGTGCAAGATACGAGCATAAAAATCTTTTATATGATTGTCCATGTAGAAGCGGTAACCAATATACGATTTATTGCTGACATAATATAAACATTTTCTAAAATATCGATCAAATAATTGTGTTGGCGCACCGCCGGTATCATAGTGTAAATAGTTAATGATAGGATTGATTTCTTGTTGTCGTTCACATGGTAATTCGGTCTGTATGGATCAGTTATACCGGGTTGACTTATAGCGCAGATTAGCGCAACGTCGGTGGATACGCGATTAGTACACTGTCGAATTCGCGCGACTCACCCGACGCGTGCTGCAGCCCACGGGTGGCTCCCCAATTAGAGAGAGAAATCGGTACTCGCTGCGCCGTACTCGCAGCTTGCGCGAGCCGGGAAGAGAACGAAAAGATAGGGAACTCCCCGTCGAAAGTCGGAAGCTCACACGTTACCGTTTCGATGTGCAAACTTGGAGGCCGGTCGGGGTCCCATCGCAGACACGGAAGGCCTAATCGATTGACTCCTGGCTATCTGTGACTGCTTGCATCTGCCATCTGTGCCTTGGCTTGATATACCTGCGGTCGTGCCTGATTGCATACCGGGCTTGCATGCTTTCGCTGCACGCCCGGATCTCGCCAAAGGGAGGACGACGTTTTTTTCGCACCCAGGAGGCGGAGCGGGCAACGACACGGTGATCGGCCTCGCATATTTGATATTCGTTTTCTGCTTCGCTTTATTCACTTTCGCGAGGGCACGGGCCTTGGTCCTTCGAGAAAATTTGTCGACCAATCGCAATCAGGGGAGAGCCTCATACCCCCCGGCAAATTGTAAAGAATAATAAATTATTTTAAAACTTTCCATTTCTATTAATTATTACTCATAATAACCGCAAATATAAAATAAAAACTGAAAGTATCGTTTTAATTTACTTTTTAGAGTATTTAAAGTCAGGTAAATGGATTCCACAATATGCAGATATTGATTTAAAAAAATGAGTATTACACACCACACCATCAGCACCCACCCTCCTTTGTGTTATTGTAGACGCAAAATAAATTACGCAGTTGCTGATATGTTATAATTTACATCTCCGTGCAGACGACGCGTATGGATCTAACAAAAATGTACGTAGCAAGATTTTTTTAGAAGAAAGCGTACATATTGGCAAGAGTGGATTTCTATTATTTACGCTTTTTCTGTTTTTATTTCTTTACTTAATTTATATAGTTATTTTCAGAATAAGATAATATAATTTTATTAGACATCATTTATGTAATTAATAAATTTTTCTAACATTTTTTGTTGTTTAATTTCATTACTTTTAAATAATTAAGAGACACACGATAGTGTATCGCGCCTAGTGTGGGAAGGGATATTTTATTGTCATCTGCAATGTTATAATATAGATATATTTTATTCATAAATCAACATCAAAAAGATACGCGAGACATAATAGACGAGCCAAGTCAGTCGACGCGCTAACGCATACGCATACGCTAACGCTAACGCATACGACGATGAACCGGCTATGGCTAGCTACGACTCGCGGAAGAACGAGACATCCGAGTGTATGTCTGCGCTCTTCTACCCGCCCGAAGCTGGCCGAGCCGCCGCCGAGCGCCCAGCGCACACGTACACGGCTCCGTCAGCTGTGTGCGTGCCCCCACCAGGCGCGCAGGCAGCGGGCAAAAACCAGCACCATTGGGTCGTATCTCTGGGGTGTGGGGTACCTATCGATTCCGTCATCGAGCACTTGAGCCGTTCTCGATCGCGCGCACTGCGAACCGTTGGCTCGGTTTTGCGACCGGAGTCGCCCTTTGAGGCGCATAAGATTTCGGGCTGTATTCTTCCTACCTTGGGGACACGGCGAGAATTTTTTTCGAGAGAGAATCGACTTACGGTGAGGTTGCCTCGCGTAACATAATATGTAAAGCCACAACATCGCTCCCCGGGTAGCGCTCCTCGCTCGGGAATATTCGCGATAATCACCGTACTCGCCGACAAGGCGGATTTTGGCGATCGACAGCGAAAGCGAGGGCCCCCAGACCTGGTCTCGTGGCCGGGGGATTGCGACCGAAATCTACGACTCCTGGAGATCGCGGTAAGCGCGCTGATGACGACGTTCGATATAGCGAGTACGCCATTTCTCACGCCCTTCGCGTTTACGTCCGCGTGTCTCGTTGTGCGAGTAGTAATTCACCCGGCCGAATATAATCGCGGGATGGTGTAATGTGCGGTCAGACGGTTGTTCGCGCTGTAATTGCGTCGCTCCGCGATTCGCGTCCGGAACACTTAGATTACATACGCGGGATGATAAACTGCGTGGAATATCGATCCGCGTCGACCGATTATTTGCGTGAGAATATTGTTCGCACCGATTGACTCCTGGCGTTGGGACGTTATTCGCGTGATAAGTGACGGTTAAAATACGGATCACCCCCGACTGATTAGTTACGTCCAGATTTATTCGCGTTCTATTAAGAAAATTATTCGCCTTAGATTAAAAATATTATTCCACCTAGATTAAGATTATTATTCGCGGTAGATTAAGATTATTCCTTGCGTTAGATTAAGATGTTAGCGACAAAATCTCTGCACGGCCTTGGGCCCTTGCGTTCACGCGCTCCGAGCGGGACGCGCTATCATGTCGTGCCAGCTCACGCAATATTATTTCACGTTACTCGATTATGTTTTGCCGATGTCGCCGGCTCTATTAATTTGAAGCCTTCGGGAAGTAGTTTTTCTTTTCATATTATCTGGTGTAATGCCGGCGCTTCCCGCGCGTTTGTTAAATTAGCGTAATTTCCGTGCTTTTTTGGCGTCCGCGTTATCCTTTCTGTGTTACTCAAATTTGACGCCACGTTATCAACCATCTACTTGCTTTATAATGAAAGCCAAATTGGCCATTATTTTCTCTAAATCGATTATGCAATAAAGTTACTTTTTATTTGTTAGCCGATTGAAGTTATGATTTGTGTCACCCCGCAGGATATCGCGCTGCCCTTAATTAATCCCGCCCTGCTATTAGGCTGAGCTAGCGATTCCTCTCGCACATCGACTTCGTTCGTTTTGCGTCTCTCTTTTGGTTCTTAGCGATTTCGCGGACGCGAATTTACGCGTCTGGCGCCCAACCTTAAGCTCGTTTCGCGGAGTGTCGGAGGTGCGAGAGAATCACCGGAGAGGCCTATCACCTTTCTCTCCTTTTTCCCTTTTGATCCGGCACACGCCCGGACCGCTCGGGAGTGCAAAAAAGCCGTGACAATATATATATATAATTATTATTGATTAATTTACTAAAAACTTTTTACAGATTTCGAAATATTTTTCGTACACCAGAAGACGATTTTGGCGCTATTGGCTTAAGCGATAGCGAACACACCGATCTACCTTTTCAATCCTGTTGCTGCTCTACTGACAGATACAAATGCATCAAGGTCGCGCACCGGTGGTATGTGCTGCACATGCATTAAACGTCACTGCAGAATTATATTATTCCGTGTGGACATTTATGTATTGCAATAATTGCCAAGAACGATGGAAGATGAGAAATGTCCACTATGTCGAGAGAAATACACAAATTGTATTCGCGCTATAATGACTTAAAGTATACGTCACAATACGTGAGAGAGAGAGAGAGAGAGGAGAGAGAGAGAGAGAGAGAGAGATAGATAGATTGATTGATTACTTTTATTATGCCCTAGTCAAGACTTTAGGCAAGTAGTGATGATACAAAGATAGCTGAACAATACGAAAATACAATAAA
>NW_027270407.1:67005-82057 GCF_030848805.1 Temnothorax longispinosus | reverse complement strand
TCCCGGCCAATATCACATCGACCCGGGCTTCCCCATAGCTCTTCGTAGAGCTTCTTGATGCTCTCACTGTTGGACTTGCCTGAAACGCCTGTATCCGGCGTCTGGACATCCATACCCTCTCTTACCATTTTAGCAAGGATAGCGGGATTGTTCCTATACAACTCTTGTGTACGAGCATAAGCTCGGGCTTTGCGTTCACTTCTTCCAGAAAATCCTTTCCTCCGACTCCGATGTCTTCGGGAATTACCGCCTGTTTTCCCCGATTCCGGAGCACGGAACAAACTGATCGCCAGCTCATAGGCTGCGTCTACCTCCTCTTGCGTTATTGCCTGACCTTCACTTTTTGCCGTCAGGAGCTGGATAATGTGTTGTTGTAACTCCAGCGATTCCTTGGGCTCACTACTCTTGAGCTCCTTAAGCACTGCCTCAATGCAGGCTTGCCTCCAGTGTGCAGTTGACGTTGATTCGTCAAAGCTATATATATCGCACGGTATCTCCTCCTCATCTAAGAAGACATTCTCGGTCTCCTCCGGATCTACAAAAACATCATCGACCTCTAGCGGTGCACCATCCGCTTGTCGGTCCTCCTCGCTGAGGGGTTCTTGACTCTCGAGGCGCTGCTCTTTCCACCTCTTATAGCACGCCTCACTCCTCTTGTCCCTTATTTGTTTCAGGGTTTTCTCCGGCATAAGCAAGGCCATAGCCTTTGCTATATTTGTCTCATCCTTGAGCTCTACCTCGAGCTCGAGCATTCTACTCACATCTTCGGCAGAGAAAACTCTACCTCTCCTTTGCTCTATCACCTTCGGAGCAGCTTGCTCCGATCTCACTCGGTTTCTTGCCACTGGGTGTACCAGCCTCTGATGCTGTGACAGGCCTCGTTGTGTGGTGAAGTTCCTGTCACAGTCCGGGCAGACGAACCGGCCCTGCTGTACGGTTCGATGCCCATCACCTGCCCTGGCTGCTGGGCATTTTGGAAGGTGGCATGCTGCCGCCCGATACGACGCGTATGACTTGCCACATCGTTCGCATTTGTACCTGATGCTCAGGTGAGGGTGCACTTCCTCTATATGCCGGGCCTCATCTTTAACAGTGAGAGCCATATACTCGCCCGCTCCAGTTGCGGCGCAATTTTCGCATCCCCTTCGACTGAAGGGGAGCGATAGTTCATAGACCTGTATTTCTTGCCTTGGTTGTCTTTGAATAGCCCCCTGGCCGTGCTCCAGGGGAATGAGGCCATGTTCCCCGTCGTCCGAGGCTTCGTCTTGATTTTTGCCAGCGCTTACCAATAAGCCGACAGGGGTTGCTAGCCCACAGCCAGCTGTGTTGCCCTGACGGGAATGAAACCCGCTGGCACCGGTATCCCGGCCGAGAGCCCAGGGTATGCTCCCGTTATTGCCCTGACGGGAATGAAACCCGCTGGCACCAGTCGAGACTGGCCGAGAGCCCAGGGCATGCTCCCGCTGTTGCCCTGACGGGAATGAACCCGCTGGCGCCGGTCGAGACCGGCCGAGAGCCCAGGGCATGCTCCCGAGTCGCCTGAACCCCGTTAGCTCCCCGGCAAGCCGGGTACCCAGCGGACACCATCGTGGAGGTGGGGCAGACTTGGGGCGCAGACGACAGGCTGCGCCCCCTTGTGAACGAGCAACCATGACTCTCACCTACAAACGCTCAAAGCGAAAAGCCCCCAGGACGGCCCAGTGTCCACGGGGGCGGCGTATTGCTTTGTCCTTAAAGCAAAAAGCCCCTGGGACCTACGGTCACCAGGGGCTTAAACTTCTTTAAATTTCAAAATCTGTTTAAAAGCAAAAAGCCCCCGGGATCGGCCATTAGGACCGATCAACCAGGGGCCAATGCATACCATGCACCACGGATCTTAACCTCTCCAAAATTTAAAGCAAAAAGCCCCCGGGATCGGCCACTAGGGTCGATCAACCAGGGGCCAATGCCAGCACCATGCACCACATAGCTCCAAGAGCCATCAGAAAAGAGAGTAAGGAGAAATAAGAGGAGGAGAAAGACGCCTTAAGAGAGTCATAGTTACTCCCGCCGTTTACCCGCGCTCGCTTGAATTTCTTCACGTTGACATTCAGAGCACTGGGCAGAAATCACATTGCGTCAACACCCGCGAGGGCCATCGCAATGCTTTGTTTTAATTAGACAGTCGGATTCCCCTAGTCCGTGCCAGTTCTGAGCTGAGCGTTGAATGGCGGCCGAAGAGGACGACCACGACGGCTCGCGCCGCCACGGAAGCTTCGCAGCAAGGAAGATCCGCGGGAGGCCAAGGCACGGGACCGAGCTCGGATCCCCGGGACCGGCGCGAGAACGCCGATCGGTTCACCTCGCCCAGGCCCGGCACGTCAGCCAAACCCGCTTCCCGACCAAGCCCGACACGCCCCGCTCCTCAGAGCCAATCCTTATTCCGAAGTTACGGATCCAATTTGCCGACTTCCCTTACCTACATTAGTCTATCGACTAGAGGCTAACTTTTCTTGATTCTGATGTTTACTTGCATACTCTAACTCATTTTGCATTTCTAGCCCTGACCCTAAAAGTCGCCGAGATCTTCTTATACATGCTACTGTTTTCTACTATGTTCTAATATGTTTATAATGTTTTTATTTCTATTTCTCTAAGCACTATTTGTTGGAAGACTAAAAAAAGTTTTGCACGCTTTCTATTTGCTTGTTTTCAACTACTTGTGTGTATATATGTTATTAACAATTTACACAATTACATTCCAAGCGGTGACTCTTATTCACAAGATTCTGCGGCGTCCGTAGTCGACGTGACAGTCTCGTACGACTTTGGCTGGCAGAAGCGAGGAAACGGTCGAACATACGATAGTAAGAGCGGTCAGGGTTCTATTGGCGGCTTACGCTCTAAGAAACTTTTGGCTTATGGCGTGAAGAGCACATGCTGTGCCATGTGCCGAAAGGGCCACTCATCTGACAGCCACAAGTGTACCAAAAATTGGTCAGGGAGTGCAAAATCCATGGAGGCAGATACAGCGGTTCAACTAATGGTGAAAAATCCAGATTTTAAAAAAGCTGGAATCCGAATAGGAACACTTATTGGGGATGAAGATTCGTCCACAATCGCGGAAGTCTAACGAGAAACTTCACATCGAGTCGTCAAGTGGTCGGATTCCAATCATGTGCGTAAAAAGTTTACCGGAAAACTTTATAAGTTGGCCAGCACCCATCCCCAGTAAAACAGGAACGTGGAATCCACGTTTCTTTCATGTGGACCAGCGACGTAGAATTCACGTAGACAATCGAGTGGATCATCTGCTTAAAAACGGTAGTCGGATCCACGTGGATGAGATCATCGATTCGACGTGGAATTTACGTGAAAGTTTCACGTCTTAATATTTTGGCGAGTACTTTAGAAGTAAGTACTGCGCAGTACTGGATTACTGGTAGTAATTTATTACACAGAGAACTACTGGTGCATAGTATTGAATTATACTCACCCAAAAAAACCTCTTAATACTAGAGGACACTGATTTCCAATATTCACCCGGCATAAAAAAAATTATTTTTATCGAAATTTTATTACTATTTTATAACTAAATTTGTTTTTTAAGATGCAGTCTATGATTATAAATATTTTCTCGTATTTAAAAACACATATAAAAACACACTTACCTTGGTGGGATTCGAACTCGGGACCTCTGGATCGTGAGCCAACTGCCTTACGTGGTAGACTACTTCTTAATTTGATGTAAGTGTTATTATATAGTTTACATATGTCATAACCAGCGCAAATATATAATTTTTTTAAAATCATTTTAAGAAACAAATTCAGTTTAAAAACTGATTATTATTATAACACATAACTTTTGTAGTTTTACGACATAATAAAATTCTTCAATTTTAAAATGTCTCACTATCATTTTCATTAATTATTCATTAAAACGTTTCATTTAGCTATATTAATTGCGATTGACAACATCAATGTCTCCTGAGATTGATAAATTATCTGTCAGTAAAACAGTGAAAATATCTACGCAAAATCTACATTGATACTACGTGGATGAGATACTTTGATTTTATTGACGAAAAAAAAACGTTGAATCCACGCAGATAAGGTACTTCGATTTTGGCGATGGAAAAGAAACGTTGAATCCACGCGGATAAGGTACTTCGATTTTGGCGATGGAAAAGAAACGTTGAATCCACGCGGATAAGGTACTTCGATTTTGGCGATGGATAAGAAACGTTGAATCTCCGTGGATAAGGTACATCGATTTTAGCGATAGAAAAGAAACGTTGAATCCACGCGAATAAGGTTCTTCGATTTTGACGATGAAAAAGAAACGTTGAATCTACGTGGATAACTCGTGGATGAATCTCCATCCACGTATTACGTAGATTCGACGCAGATGCGACGTACCTGTTTTACTGGGATCGAGAGCTTGACAGAGGATCTGTCATCCCATATTTGAAGCGATGCTTCAATTATGCCTTGGACCAAAATAAAGGAAATACAGAAGCTACGACGAAAGCTCTATTAAGCATTGCCGAGTACATATTTGGGAGCCATAGCAACTGCGGCACTTGGTGTGAGGCCAAAGACAATCCGGAGTACGTGTTTAAGAGTTTACCGAAGGGAAAACCTCTTTTCAGTAAAAGTCTGCAAACTGCACTTCATGGGGTCTTGATGGAGTTCACATCTCGGGTGTTGAAAGTTGCGCCAGGGGGATCGTCTCAACTCAATGAATCATTTAACCATATGGTGGCCACCAGAGCACCGAAGTCCAGACATTACGCATCTTCGCGTTCTATCCTTCTGCGAGTGGCAGCAGCAGTCTGTCAGAAAAATTTTGGAGCTAAACACATCATCGATGTAAGAGTCGAAGCTGGATTACCGCCAGGAACGATAGCTGAAGAATACCGCCTACGAAGAGAGGTCTTGCAACGAGCAATAGCTGTAAAACGTACCACACTCGAAGCAAAACGCCGACGATGTTATTTGAAAAATAAAAGGCAACGTATCACCATAGCACGAGAGAGCAGGGAAGGGATTACTTATCAATCGGGTATGGGACTGGATCTTCCTATCGAAACAACTTGTGAAATTGATGAACCTCTCCGTGAAGACAGTCCGCAAGTCATCGTTGACATTGAAACTACTGGTCTGGCATCTACTGCAGACATCGTTCAAATAGCGGCGAAGTGTGGCGATCAGGAGTTCGCACGGTACATGCTACCTTCCCAATCTATAAATTGTCATGCAGCAGACAAAACTGGATTATCAGTGGTTGGAGGAGAGCTACATCATTACAATAAGGTAGTGACGACGATTCCACCACGAGAAGTAGGAAAAGAATTTATACGCTTCCTCGGAGAATGTGGTCAACAGGTGCTGCTGCTCGGACATAATATCGTACGCTTCGATGCACCGCGGATCATGCGTTGGCTACAAAGACTCGGTCTCTTGGCAAGTTTTGTCAAAGGTGTTTATGAAGTGTGCGATACAATTCCACTCATCGGACAAGGAAAAGTTAAAAAACAAGAAGAGCTCGCAAAGTTATATTTGAAAGGCGAGGAATGGGAAAGAATTATAGCTGGTTCTCACAATGCTTTAACTGACTGCCAGATCCTGTACGGTTTACTAGCTCATTTCAAAGTAAGCGATACAGCAATTACGGCCGGGGCCTTGAGATTGCAGACTTTACTGCAACGGCAAGCAATCGCAAAGAAAAAAGCGCAATTTCTAGAAACTCTTTAGTGCCTAAGAGATCATATTTCGAAGAACATGATGTCGAAAATCGCTGCTGCCGGTATCAATATGAACAGCCTTCGTGATGCGTTCAATCGATCTGGCGCTGACGGTGTCAAACTATGTTTGGCCGTAAGTGTCAATGGAAAACCCGAACTTGAGTAACATCGAACAAAAAGATTATCGATAAAGTCATCGATTTCCTTGCTTCGTCGAACGAGGAGAGAGGGATGGAAGTAAGGCCATCTTCTGCATCGGAGTCTAACAATCATTCGCGTTTGCCACATACTGGGTGTGCTGCCTCGACTGGTAGTGCTATGCTGGTATGCTATATCTATTATACGTAAAAATGGCCAGTTAGCTTTTTCAAATAATTGGACTGACTGGGGTGTATGCTCTGCGTGGAATCTTGTGGCATGTTCTCATAATGCTTGTTTCCATACAACTGAAAATGTCTATTTTTATTGCTTTTAAACGGTCTCTTGCATGCTTTAGAATATAGGACGTTCAGCAATACTCTAGCAATACTTCGCTTTTGTATTCGATAATGAGTTACTGGCAAATGCAAATGAATTGGCTGTCTGTCTGATAATAACGTTTATTCAAAAATGTATACATAGTGACAAAAATTAATGACCAAAAATTGAATATATTACGCATTGAAATTATAGTGATATTATATGTATACAATTTATTTTCACTTTTTATTTTATAGGTGCAGCCAAAAGATATACACCGTTCGATGCTCGACAACTGCCTACCTGCTGCTGGACAGCCGTCTTTACGCTAATCATACTCGCCTGTTCACCGGCTTTCGCAGTGTCGTGTCTATTCTCAGAGATGCAATTTTTATAGCTATCTTGATTGTTAAACAGTAAAAACTAATAAATAAAATATTTTTACGAATTTGACATTACATTACCGACTATATTGATTCCACCCCCGCATCCTGTTCTTTATTTCCTTTTTCTCTCCGTTATGCACGTTTTAAAATTAATTTTCTATACAAAAATGTGATATATAACAAGGTTTTAATCGGGTAAGATTTCTCATCTCATGTTAACCAAATAAAATTCGAATAACTAAAATAAATTAGACGCAAAAATTGGTATAACAATTTACTTGTACTTCGAACATTCATGTTAGAAATCACAAAATACGATAAAATTATATTACCTCTAACTGATTTAATGTATGTACTATTACACCCCTGATTTTTCCCATTTAGTTTTATTTTCGATTTTCCTACAGTAATATTATCACTGTTTCCGGATAATCTATTTCGGCAATACCGTTTCAATGATAATTAAATTATCAGTTAATCATAATTTATAGCAGCACTTTATATTTCGTCAAAGCCGTCGTATATACACATTTGTCTTTGCGCGCACTCACACCTGACCTTACGCCGACGATCCCAGCGTGCGGCGTTGCCACGTCGCCACGCTCGAGTTGTGAAAGTCAGCGCTTGAGCACCGGAAACCAAACTTTAATTATTAATTAAAAAAAAACTGTACGGTAGATCGTGTTCACCTTCAACTACAGGCTTCTTCACAGTGTCCTCTTTTCATCGATATATATTGTTCGGATATTTTTGGCAAAAGATTTTTCGCAAACTCGTGTTATTCATAGGAAAATACCTCTTTTCCTATTAGACCAATGTTAAAATCACTTAATTTTGAAATTAAATATCTTGAGAACGAGACGATAGATTATCTTTTTTTTGGGCTCAATCGATTCAGGAGAGTTCCTTCTTTCGATATAAAAAATAAAACCTATCACTTTTGGCAAAAGTTGTTCATCATCGAACTACCTTAACACTAACAAGCGAAAATAAAAATACTAACAACCAAGCGAAAAAAGAAATTAGACTAGAACCTGTAATTAGGAATCCTAACGAACTAATGGAATTAAGTTTAAACATAAACGAAATAAATAAAGAATTGAAAAAATTCCAAGACAGCATAATAAAAAATCCCTATGTCATATATCCTGTAGGATCGACCCTTACGATTGTAATTATACTAAGCGCAATAGGAATAAGTATCTATGTAACAAAAAGAAACAAGAAACAAGCGAGCGCCCGACCGCACATACAAAGCGATCCAGCGATGATGTATTAAAAAATTGTAACGAAAATTACAGACCGTAGTTTCCTTCTCTCAAAGGGGGAGGGATGTTGCGGCCTCAAATTAATATTACAAAATAGGATTAAGAAACATTATTATTTAAATATATGTATCAAACAGAGTATTATAAGAAACGATATTATTACAAACGAGACCGTGAAAAGAAATCGAGACCACGAGAAAAAGAAAAATCCAAACCATATGAGTTGGCCAATCGGATATAGGCCGAAACCGAAGGACGGACGAGCGAACAAAACGGAACGAGAGAAGCAGACGGGAGGGCAATCAGAGTCGGGAACCAGAGCAGTGACGGGCAATCAACGCGAATAAAGATTGTAACGCAGAGTAATTATTAAAAGTTATCCTTTATTTAAAAGTGCCGTTTATTTTTATCTACTCCGTATCCTCCGTGGACCAAAAAAAATAAACGCGTGGTCGCCACGCGCGTTAGAAGTGAAACTTCTGAAGGCAAGGCTTTGCCATAACTTTTCTGAAATTAATACAAAAACAATACAACGGAATTAGTCACTCCAAGCCGCCCGCAACTCGAAAATATAGTGTTACACGCAGTTCTCACTATATCCGTCTCGCCAGTGCCGTATGCCTGATCGAATGTTTGTGACGCGTTTTCGAGTCGCAAAATCGAATTTACTTACCGATCCAAAAGGAGTTTCACTTTGTACGCCTGATGTTGGTCGAATTTTCGTGACACTATTTCGTGACGTTTTTTCGTGACGCACAATCGAACTTACTACCGTGCCAAAGAAGTTTCATTTTGTACGTCTATTGGTCGAATTTTCGTTACACTTTTCGTGTCGCGAATCGAACTCACTGCCGTGCTTAAAGAAGTTTCACTTCAATAAATATAATCTATTTTAACCTAGATGGTAGTAGCTTTAATTTTTCTTAACAAAATTATTATATTACAAAATTGTTACTTTATTCAATCCAAGTGATATTTACCTCAAAAAACTTAAATAACAAGTGGTATCTATTTAAAAAAAATATGTGAAATCTTTTAATACTGCGCCAATTACAAAGAGAGAATATATATAGGTATATATATACATATATACCTTAACAAAATTATTATTATATCACAAAATTGCGTTACCAAACTCAATCCAAGTGATACGTACCAATCTAAGTGGTAGTAGCCTTAATTATTTCTCTTTAACAAAATTATTTCACAAAATTGCGTTACTTAATTCAACCTAAGTGATGTTATTTTTAAAAAATGTATAAAATCTTTAAATTACGCCAACTACAAAGAAAATATATATATTACTTTAAAAAATAATTGTAGTGCAACCACTCTTAAAAAATAAAACAAAATTGTGTTACCTAACTTAACCCAAGTGGTATGCATCTTTGTATTCCTAAGGGTCTTTCTATCAACTCCAGTAGTAGTAGTTTTAATTTTCATTGATAGAATTATAATATTACAAAGAATCATTTTAATCACAAAAAATTAAAGAGGTAACATTATAAAATAAAAATATTTAATTAAAATAAAATAAATAAATTTTTCTTGTAAAAAACTTGGCGCTGCTTTTTTAAGGTCAATCCAGACAAATTTACATAGCGCATAAACATAAGCGGTTAGTGGATCGAATTTTTACCAAAAGTATATGAAATAGGGGTAGAATTTTCCGGGAAGTGCCATAATGTGTATAGTTTTTTGTTACCGATCTTTTTGAAAACCGGTAAATTTTTTCAATTTTTCGGGAATTAATTGCCTGAATCTCAAAGAATTGTATATGAAGTAGGGGTAGAATTTCTCGGGAAATGCTATAAAGTGTATAATTTTTTGTTACCGATTTTTTTGGAAACCGGTTCAGAAATTTTTCTAATTTTTCAATTCAAAAATTTTAATAATTTTTCGAGGATGGATTTAATTGCCACTGAAAATCAGTTCGGATCTATATATATAAGTACCGTCTTCTGTCTGTCTGTCCGTCTGTCTGTCTGTCTGCCTGTCTGACCGCGAACTACTCATTTGTTAGTGGACCGAATTTGTACCAAAAATGTATGAAATAGGGGTAGAATTTTCCGGGGAGTGCCATGATGTGTATAGTTTTTTGTTACCGCTTTTCTGGAAACCAGTTTTGCTTCCTCATAGAAGAAGCTTTGTTTTTATAAATTTCGTATATGAACCTTTGATTGCGTATAAAGTTGGGTCTAATCAATCAAATTTAAACGAATTATATATGAAATAGGGGTAGAAAAAACCAAAAAAAAGATTGGTTTTGAGTTTTTGATGCTAATATGTTCAGAATGTTCTAAAACGTCGCAATATTGCATTAAAAAAAATGTCCGTATGTGCGTGTGTGTGCGTGTGCGTGTGCGTGTGCGTGTGCGTGTGCGTGTGTGTGTGTGTGTGTGTGTGTATGTGCGGATTTGATGTCCGTGGTTGCTCTAACTACATTGATATATTGGGCTGTTTCTTTTTAATCGATAGAGTATCATTCAACAAAGGTTGGTATTGAATTTGGCAATAATCGGTAAAGGGGGGTTCTTTTTTTAAAAAAATTTGAATTTTTTAGAAATGTCCGTGGTTGCTCTAACTTTTGCAAATTTTGAAATATTGACGTGTGTGAAGTTGGCCCCGCATTTTTTGATTTAATAATTGTGTTACATTGTGCTATGTTTGTGCTGTATTGTGTCGCAAACCGCAACTCTGTAACTCAAAGCGTACTCGAGAAAATTAAAAAAAACAAAATTTTTGATAGCCCCGCACTTTTCGAATTTTCAATTTTTTTTTGTGCCGTATTGTGCTGCATTTTTGCTGACTTGTGCCGCAAACGCGAGATTGATAATTTCGATGACAATTAAGAAAAAAAATAAAAACAAAATTATACTAGCCCCGCACTTTTCCCGAAATAAACCCAATTTTTTGTTGATAGATAGTAATTTGTGCCACGTTGTGCCGTTGGAATAAACTCGATATCTCTTTTCATTTGGCAGATAAAAAATATTAAATCTCAAAAACAAAATAACAAATAATTATTTTTAAAACGCATTTACCGAACTTCTGTAAACTGCTGAGTTTTGCTAGATAAGTACAACAAAAAAATAGCCGGAGATGCATAGAAAGTTGTAGGGGTTAAAAATAATGGGCTAAGGGAGGGGGGAAAATGAGGGTGAGAAAAAAACTTCACATTTTTACATTTTGTAAAATTGTGCCGGGTTGTGCTCGGTGAGTACAATAACTTTTCCTAATGACAAAATGTCCGCAAATCGTTAGTTTACGCAGCACAAGTATCTAAAAAAAGCAGTTTTTAAGGAATTACAATTTTCAAACCGCTCTAACTTTTGAACCGTGACAGGGAATGAAATTTTGCGACTTGTGCTGAATTGTGCTAGTCAAGCACAACAAGAAAACGGCTAGAAAAGAATCAAAAGTTGCAGGGGTTAAAAATAATGAGCCAAAAGGATGGGGGTAAAAAAAATTTTTTTTTTCAAATTTTTTAAAATTGTGCCGGATTGTGCTAAACGAGTACAATAACTTATTGTTTGTAACCGAGTCCGGAAAGTTTCGCGCATGTCGATTTTTACCCGGTAGAGTAGCGGAGACACGGCCAGGAAGGGCAATAATCGCAAGACAATCCTTTCGATATCACGTACAATTTTATTCTGAATGGCGGGGCCCAAAACTCCCGGGTTAACAAAAAAACCACGGATTACTCTCCGAGCACACCGCTAGATGCCGCGAGATTTACATTACAAAGAGATCTTTTTTATTGACTTAAGGATTTTTCTTATCGGCCTGAACATCTCGGCCGCCTTGAAATAAAAATTTCAAATATTAACTTAAAGTATGACGACTAAATTAACTCAAAGTGCGATGACTCTAATCAGTTAAACTAAACAAACATTATCGTCGTATCAAATGTAGTAACAATTTAGTTGATGGGCAACGGACATATCTTATTGTTAGCTATGCTTCTCTTATAAATACCACGCGCCGTTCTGACAGAGACGACGCGTACAAGGCCATCGGCTCTCGCATGAGTTTCAATGATCCTTCTCAAGAACCATTTCAGCGGTGTTAGTTGATCGTCCTTAAGCAATACCATCGCACCAATTTACAAATTGTCTTGCTTCTGCTTTCATTTAGTACGAGTTTGCATCTCAGACAGGTATTCACGTGACCATCTTTCCCAAAACATCTGCAGTTGCTGCTGTAATAATTGCCACCTGGACAGGCGATTCAGGTTGACATCCAACAAGCTCGGTTCCGGCAGTGCATTTAGAGGAGCGCCTATCAAAAAGTATCCCGGCGTCAAGGCCTCCAAATCGGCCGGGTCGGCTGACATTGGCGTGATTGGCCTGGAATTTAAACACGCCTCAGCTTGAGTGGCGATTGTCATTAGTTCCTTGGTAGTAAAGGACGTTGAGCCCAAGGTTCTCTTCAGATGGTGCTTTGCTGCTTTAACGGCAGCCTCCCTCATTTCATCGAAATGAGGGAAACTGGGAGGTATTGTATGCCAGGTGATGCCTTCGTCTGCACACACGCTCTGCAAGGTGGCCTGATGTTGCTCATCCTGAAACAAACTTCTCAATTCTTTAAGAGAGCGGTCTGCACCGGCAAAATTAGTTACGTTGTCACTAAAGATGTCAGAACATCGACTCCTCCGGGAAACAAACCGCCTCAACGCAGCGAGGAAGGCATCAGTAGTTAAGTCTGTGACCACCTCCAGATGAACTGCCTTGGTCACGAAACAGATGAAAACACATATATATGTTTTCAATACAATTTTACTTCAAACTCTTGGTTTACAGGAAAAGGGTCCGCAGAAGTCCACCCCAACCTTCATAAACAGAAGAGTTTGATTGACCCTGGCTGCAGGTAATTGACCCATCAATTGATTAGGGAATCTTGGTTTGGCTCGGAAGCATCTAACACATTCGTGTACAATTTTTCGGCTTAAATTTTGTCTTCCTAGAATCTAGAATTGTTGACGCAATGTATACAACAATGCCTGAGGTCCCGCGTGTAGGTTGACTTCGTGATAATGTCGTGCGAGAAGCGTGCTCAGTGGATTCTTTGCCGATAACAGCATTGGATGACGTTGACTCTCCGATATTTCCGCATTGAACAATCGACCGTTTACTCGTACAATGTTGCTATCGTCCAAAAATGGCCGAAGGTGTATTAACTGACTCTTGTTTATAAGCTCGGCGTTGGTTCTCAATCGATTGATTTCCGTTCTGAAGTCTTCTTCTTGGGCCTGTTGTACTAGCACCTTAAGAGCGTTGGACAATTCTAAAGCCTGGAGTGGCCCTCGAGTTTTGGAAGCAGAGGACCCTCTGCAGTTATTGATAAATCGTGTGATCCAAGATGTTACTCTTAATAGCCGGTTGAGACTGGAGTAGTGGTGCGCCCAAGAGTTTCGCAAAACGGTTGCACAGACGACGGAATTTGATTGTGGTTTCAATTCCGGATCCGCAACCGCTCCGAACTTATCCTGCTGTGATACTCTGAGAGGCCAGTCGCTTTCATCCTTCAGTAAGAACTCTGGTCCATTGAACCACATGTTGCACGATTTTAATGTTTCTGGTAAACATCCTCGTGAGACTATGTCCGGATTTAACTCTCCTGGAATGTGCTTCCATTGAGATGGCAAGGTGAGTTCTTGAATTTGAACGATTCTGTTAGCGACAAACGTTGCGAATCGCGACGGCGTCGATCGGATTCGATATAAAGTGATTTGTGAATCAGTCCATAGCGTAATCTTCTGAAACTGGATCTTCATTGCTAGAATCGCCTTATATTTCAGCTCGGCTAGAAGCAATGCTGCCAACAGCTCCAGTCGTGGTATTGTTACTTTTTTTAAAGGTGCCACGCGTGATTTGGCACACAAGAGACTTGCTGTTTTGTATCAGGGTAGATGTTGTTCACAAGTACTCTGTCTTTTCGAATAAAGTTTATTGATTATGCACTTTAATACAAAATTCAACTTAAACGTCACGTTAGTTTGCGAATCAATCTATGGTACGTACTGTTGACACAATTATTCGCCTTATTTACGTTATACGCGTAAGACCGGGATAACGCCTTAGAACTGTCGTCCTGGATCCCGGTCCGGCGACAACGCCTGGGGGCTGTTGCCCTGAGCCGCCTTACGGACACCCGACAACGTCTAATAAACTCTCGCTCTTGGTCGCGGACGTAATATTTGTTCGTACGTACTGTCGCGTGTACACTCGACTGTGGCTACGGGCAGAATGCCTGATTTTTCCATCGCGATCTCCCCCCTTATCCCGGTTCTGTCGAAACGATTCCTCATTGGTCCCTTCGATTGGCGAGACACCAATGAGGCGATCACGGTGGCGGCGGTGTCCTGCGATTATCGGCGCCGCGGTTCCCTTTGACTAGCGCCGCCAGACGGAAAGAGTCGCGACGATCGTCGTTAGATTCGCAGATATTTGCCTATCTGTCGCATGGGTGTGTACGTGTACGCGTATATACGGTTGTACGTCCGAGGGGTCCGTCTCTTTAGTGCGGCACATGTATGTGTGCATAATTTTCTATATGTTTATGCGCATGTCGTGCACGACTTCTCGAATGATACATAACACTTGCGTTTATCGTTAGTGATGGCTCGTATATATAGACAGCATCCATAGCCTAATTCAGACGCGTCCCCGAATCCATGTAATTCGAACCACACCGAAGATTGATCTTGAATGCATCGAGGTATTCTTATTTCCCCCGGAGTTTGGTTGCGGAGCTCATTCCATTTCTGTTGTATGGAACTCGGCAATTCGTCGTCCCAGCCGAGATTCGGGACTTTCCAAAGCTCCTGCAACATGCATTTTGCTTTAAAGATTACGGGTGCACAAATACCAAGCGGATCGTAGAACTTCATTATTTCTGATCATTTTGAGTTTCCCAAGTCAAACCAAGAACTTGCTTTCTATCCGTTTTGATAAGATCCACCACATCGCATTGCGTGAATAAAACATCCTTGCAATTGGTAGCCCATTTGTGAAGGTCGAATCCTCCTCGTTTCATTAATTGTGTTAGTTCTGATTGTAACGTAATTACTCCTTCCTTTGTAGATGCGCCGCTTATTACATCATCTATGTAAGTATCTTCGAGAAGAACCAGAACAGTGACAGGAAATGATGCTTGCTCATCATGCGCCAATTGCTTTAAGGTGCGTGTAGAAAGAAAGGTCGCATCGTCC